>NW_019525022.1:511676-643427 GCF_002814215.2 Seriola lalandi dorsalis
CCCCCCCCCCCCGGACCACTGAACTGCATCAAAGCTAATTTGGGCGATACATGAAGGGCAGCAAGAGCAAAGCCAGCAAATAAGAATTACTTGATCAGAACACAACAGAAACACAAAAGAAAAGAAAACAATCCACCAGGATCCTATGTAAATGTCTTCAGACTTTAGAAAGAGTCAATATCTCTGTGCGACAGAAGATGAATTAGAACACAGAGCAACAAAATGCTCTCAGGAGAGGCTGCCCTACATACAGAAATACCTCTGTGATCAAAACTGTTCTTTCACATTCACACAACAGGGACGATGAAGGAAAAGGTTGCACCAGTTTTGAGTCGGCCTCGTTCATTTTGTAGGAACCACCAAGTATAACATAAAGGTGGATTCACAGTTGGGCGGTGCATATAGTGTTGTATTCCCAGTGGGATTGTACTTAAAAGTGCCACCTTTGCTCCATTGCTAATGTTGCAAGCAGCAGAATGCTAAGTTTGTTAAAACTGAACTGAACTGACTGGAACTGATATTCTGCCGAGCAAATATCTTATTTTCCTAGTCTCACCATAAGGTCAATTTGTTACTTATGTGAGGCGACAGTTTCCATGATCAGCACTTGGATCAAGTGAGATTGTAAAAATAAATAGTTTAGGTTTTGAACTCATTCCAGTTGACTCTTTAAAATCAATCAAACGTGGATGACTTACAACCTTTCTGTTACCTCCATCTTTGCACGTTCCTTCTGTTTCTTCTTTGGCTGCCAACGTCTGTTCATCATACAGTTCTACAGCTCACTGGTGTGTGTTGTTTCCAGCATCAACCTACTGGCTGGTCATATATCAGTCAGCCTGCTCTTAGTGAAGATTAAGTGTTATTGGCTGAAAACAGTGGCTGGGATGAAGTGGTCCATTAGGTTCTCAACAACCTGTGAAGCATGTTGGCTTCATTAGTCTCTACATGGAGCTTTCAACCAGCCCACTGGAGCAGTCAGATGCAGAGTTTCTCATTGGGGCAAACCAATTAGAAGACTCTGACTTTGTCACTGTTTGAAATCTGGTTTAACCTGATGCTAAAATCCCAAGATTTTGCAATCACAAGATGACCTCCATTGGTGCAGCCTTCAAAGGATTGGCATAGGGAGCCACTGGTTCTTAAGTGTGTCTCCAATGGCCAAGAGGCACTTGAGAGATGGCCAGGAATCTCTATAGGAGCCATTTAGACAGATTAGCATAACTTTTCATTCATTAGTGAAATGAGCTGCTGTTTATTGGCTGGAGTCACACTGCCAAACCGTTCCAATGATGCTGATCCCATTTTTATTCTCACACCTATGCACATGATATATACCAAGTGTAGCACAAGAACTGACACTCATGAATTTAATTTGAAGTTTCCACTCATTGTGGCTGCAGGCTAACTGGAGGTTTTCTTTGGTGGATTAAGTAGAATTTGCAGCTCATTCATCTGCCCTCTGTTAAAGAAGAACACAGTGTTGTGATTGGATGCGGCTTAACCGAGGAACACAAATGGGAGTTGTGTCAGATTTAGTTGGTGTTCTGGATTAAGCGGCTCCCTCCGGGTAACTGCAGGTGTTGGTTGAAAAAAAAAAATAAAGCAGTGGGAAATGAATTACACAGGAAAACGGTATAATTGAAGCGTCTGGGGAGGGTGAGCTCTGTTGTCAGGCTTGTGTGACATCCTGCCATGGAAACAGTCTCATTTCATTCCCTGGCACCCGAAGTGTTTGTGCAGGTGTGTGTGTGTGTGTATATATTTTCACCTCTGTGTAAAAAATGGCAGATAGATGGCAACCAGTGGCATAAGTGATATTATCTTGAAGCCACTTTCCTTTATTTTTCATACCCCACTAAGCAACAAGTTCAAACTTTCTCAGTAACTGGGTCATGACCACAGCAAAACAGCAATATGTGACATAAAAGAACAAAAGACTAACAAACAAGAACATGGGAGTATAATATAAAGCAACAATGTAAAATGTGCAGTAAAAATGTGTGAATCAGAGCAGGGAAAGTGTTTGTTGACTAAGAAGAATGTAAAATCAATGCAACACCAACAAAAGAGCGGAAGTAATGAATGAAAGACATTCTGGATCGATTGGATCATTCAAAATAAAATCACAATTATTCAGAAATTAGCTTTTTGTTCCCAGTTCAACAGTATGCATCAACCACGCACTGTATATAGATATAGACGTAGCCTCTGTGACGTCACCCATAGGTTTCTAAGGAGCGGTTTTGAAGCATCTTGGCAGTGCCTGACTCAACCTAACTCCCAGGTAATCCAAAAATGGGCAAAGAGGCGGGGCTGATCCTGAAAAGCTGCAGTGTTACCACATTCCCTGCTTGTACCCTGGATACTCTACATTGACTGTACCACTATACTGTTGTATAGTGCATCCCCTGTGCACTACAAGTGTTAAATGATGCACACTGTGGCTGACTGAGAATAGCTTTATGATTATGAGTTTGTTGTTCATTCTGTCCAACACTTTTATATTGTGGGCAGTAATGAGCATTATCTCTAGTGGCTGCCATCAGGGCTTTATAGTCTTGTTCTACCTAAATTAGACCCAACTTTCCCCTTTTTATCACCATCTGTTTCAATTTGGCCTCCTTCTCTTTTCAATCCGTCTCAGCCCAACTTCACATACAAATACACAAGAGTAGGCTCAGCTGTACGACCATCTCTCTACCACTGTGGCATTGTCTGGCACGGTGTTATAGATGGTAGCTGCAAATGAGTTTGAAACCATGTGCTGCTTCCATAATTGCACAATAATTGCTCTAGCGAACCATGGGCAGTGAAAGCAGCATCGTCATCACTCAGCGTTATCACATCCTTCTATCTGATTCTAGACACAGTAGCAAAGCAGTTTGTGAGCATTGTGCTTCCTTTATGTGATATATTTGTAGTAGAAAACAGAATATTATTACTTTCATAAAGCTCAGAGGTTTAACTCTGAAAAATGTCCACTGAGGATTGATTCAGCCTGGCAGTTGAATGCACCACCATCAGTGAATAATGGGTAGGTTTTATGATGATATGACTCACCCCCTTTCCAAACTCATACAGCTATTTGACATACTTTCCAGAACAGCGCATATCTTTTCCTTTATTTTGTAAACTCTAAAGCAAAGATCAATGACAGCCCAGCCACTTACCCCAAGACCTGCACTGCAAAATGTCTTAAACTCGCCTTTTCAGTTTTGTCAGCTCAAAATGAAAGAACTTACTGAGAAGAGAACAAACTTATTGTGAATATCCATCATCGATTTTGTTAAAGAATAATTGTGATTTATTACCACTTAAGTTTTATTTTGGTAGTTTTGACTATCATTAGTCATGATAACATTATACTCATTATGTTAAAAGCTGAGATCCAGAAACATGGTGACTGATGAGAAACACGAGCAGTGAGCTGATCAGACAGGCTGTAAACAAATCTCCACGGGCTGTATGTACGTTTTCTCCTCTGCCAAATGTGGTTTCTTGCTGGGAGTGTGTGGTGGTGGTCACTTGCCAAGAGCTTTAGCCATCATTATGTTTACAGTACAAAAGGTTATGATATTCCCCCTGAGCAGCGCTACTTCTTCAGGGCAGATTGAATGCAGGTCAGGGCTAGCTGGTTAACATGCTAACTTCACTTGAAGAACATAAGTGAAAGTAATAGTTAGTTGCTTCTGCTTGAAACAACTCTTGGTGAGTAAAGGACTAAAGTTTGATGCTGAACTCACAATGTTTCCTCTAGACTCGTAGATAAACTGTTAATAATGCTAATGCTGACTATGTAGCAAATAGCCCAAACTTACACATAGTTCCTTTATTTGGAAGACAAATGTTGAAATCATTGGACTAAGGTTATAGTTTGGTTTGGTTAGGTACAAACGAATCAGGTTAGGGAGTCCATGTGCTCATTTTCAGCTTTACCTTCATATGAAGTGGTTTTGATGATCTGCACAAGCTGCTGGTTTGTTTACAACCTGCTTTATCACTTGATTACTCACGTTTGCTGCCATGTTTGTTAAGTGCCAGTCCTGTCAGATCATCATCACATCTGATTATATGCACCATCATTATCCTCGCAGGTAAACAAGACTAATAATCTGCAGACATGCTAATGGCTCTGTGAGACTGTATTTAGCACTTAAGCACTAAATCTAAACAGCTGAGGCTGAGTTTTGCAGGTACTGGACAAATTAAAATGTTGGAGGCTAAATGAAAAGTAAGCAAATCACCACAGTATGATAATTCATCCTGAGTGCGGCATGAAGGTCATTGGCAAATTTCTTGGGAATCCATTTAATAGTTTTTGGGATATTTCAACTAAAACAACAAATGACAACCTCATGGTGGTGCTTGTGGAAAAGTCAGGTGATCACCAAAACTGGTACCACAAGTAAACAAAATTTAATCTCAGTCCATTCACACGTACATACAGCTTCTCTCAAAGAGTGGTCTGCAGGTAACCACTTGTGGTGAATGAAAAGAAAATCAAATGAAACCTCCGACATGACGAACGGTAGGCCTTATTGATTTTGGAGATGTTTGGGGAGTCAGAGGGTTAGTGAGTTTCATCTTCATAGTTAAGTGCTTGGTCTGAAAAAGTTATAGAAACACTGATCTCTCAGATGTTGAGATATTTCAGTGTAGACTGACAGACAGACCAGCATCGCTGTCCCTGGAGCCATGCTATGTGTGCGAAGGTCGTATTTTTCACCATGGCTGTTCATACTTGCTGGAGCTGTCAGTGGTGGTGTTCTCTCTCTCTCTCTCTCTCTCTGGGTCTAATTTAGTACAATGCAATCAAACCCAGAGCTAGAACCAGAACTATCTCTCAAGTCACTGGACAGCAATGCAGGCTGTTAGAGAACAGAAAGCTGAGCTGTGTTTCATCTGAAGCCAGTCGGCAGGAGGTCAGGATGATTTCTCTTCTGCTAAACTTTAGAAAAAGTCTGATGTGGAGGTGCTCAGGTAAATGTCAATCATGAGGACTTTTTCATAGCGATACACTGAGGATAATCCAGTGAACCCATAATCTGTCTACCTCTACATTTAACTCATGTAGTAGGTAGTCTTTACACACAGCTGGTGTGCATGGTAACCAAGGCTGCTAGAGAAAGAGAGAGAGAGAGAGAGACAAAGGGCAGAGGTAGAGTGAGGTTAGGTGAGGAAGACTCAATACAGGGAGAGATGAAAAAGCAGGAAGGGTAGAAAAAAAGGAAAATTAGGTTAGCAGAGAGACATCCACACAGACAGAGAGAGAGAGAGAGAGAGAGAGAGACAGAGAGAGAGAGAGAGGGAGAGAGAGAGAGAGAGAGCTTGGCAGCATAGTACTCCCTGCTCTCTGTCTCTTTGGTGTCAGTTGCTTTAGCGACTCAGCGGCGAGCAGCATGGAGCTGGAGCCTCAGCGATTCAGTACGTAATCCTTCACTCCTCTTTCACTACTACTGCCTTTTGTTTGCTGCTGCTGCTTTTTTCTTCCTCATCAAACTGTCAAATATCTTTTCTTTTTTATTTTAGGTGATTGAATCAGAGGGCTTTTATCACAGTTCTGGTTTTGCTGGTTTACTGAGCTTGTGTGTTTCATGTAAAGTTGGATTATCAGTGTGATATGATGGATAATTATATATAGATTTGAACAATATGAGAGCGGCTGTCTAGTGGAAGTTTTTTTAACCTGAGCTGATTCTGATAAAGCGATTGGCTGCATGTTCTTATTCACTCATGAATGTTCACATTCATTTACGTTTATGTTAATTTCATCATTTTAGAGTTTCAGTGTCTCAATCTCTGAGTTTTTGCTTCCAGCTTAATAATTATATTGATTACTTTTTTGATCGAAAGTGGGCAAATTTGAAGACATTGAAATTTCAGGTAAAAAAAAAAAAAAAAAAAAATCACTCCATTATTAGTGTTATCTTTTAAACCATTCATGAAACATTTAGAGTACCTGTTGAATCAATTACCTCCTTGTTAGGTCTGATCTATCATCGTGCTTCATTTCTATCCTGCAGAGGTGGAGGAGGAGACTCTCACTCTGCTCATCAGATTGGGTGTGTGAAGGTATTTTACTGTTTGCAATGAATGTTGCGTTTGCTCTCTGTCAATGACCATTTGTTTTCATCTGAATACAGACACGGCGATAAATCTCATTTCAGTATTAAAGCCAGTTTGAATGTTCACATTTTAAAAGGAGAAAAATAACAAATACTTCCATAAACCTAAAACATAAATGAGAAAATAAAGCATCATTATAACTGACTAATGCAGCAAAAAGAGAAGAAGGTTCAGCACATGCAGGTTCAGTGTAAGTGTATAGTAAAACAGATTTGCATCTGGCTCTGCCATAATGCTGTGACATACACATGAGAAATGCAGCTCATCCCATTTATCGTTCCCCGATCCATATAGAAATGAAACAATAGAAATAAATATAAATAATAGATGTGAGAAACAGGGCAGAAGGCTTTACACTCGCGTCATAATATGCAGTATCTACAATTCAATACACAAACCCACATTTATAAGATGTAAGGAGCTGATGTAAACTTCCTTTTTTAATGTCACCTCCTCTCGGTTCTCGTTCTGTTGAACCTCAGTCTCCGGAAATGATGAGCCTTAGAACCAGGATCAAGTGGGATCAGCGAATCTGATAGAACCTGTTAGAGCTTCTGTTTGGAGCTGTGTGTGGTTTTACACACACACACACACACACACACACACACACACACAAACACACACACACTGTGTCTGAGCTCCACAGGATCCCTTTTTGCCTCAGATCCCACAAAGCAAAGCTTTTCCTTTCGTTACAGACGCCTGAATAATGACACAAAGTGACAATGATTCACAACAAAATCTCATTTTACTGCTCACTACAATAAGACAATGATTTCCAGACATAGCCGCTCTCACAGAGACAGATGACTCTCGTAGTACTGCATGTGATCCTCTCAATCTCCAATGCGTGAAGTCAAATTTTTTTCCTCACTCTCCATCTTTAAAGGTCAGATCACGGAGTCAAAAATGTACGACGCAGTTTCACGTCAGTTTGCGTCCAGGAACATGAAATTTGATCTATTGATTTTGTGTACCTGGACACATGTTTTTACACAAAGCATGAAACTGGAAACATATTTTTTGAAAGAGTCGACAGGAGGCAGGTTGGGTTGGACGGCAGCTGCAGAAACAGCACGACTTTCACACCAGAGTTTGGTCTGTGGTTGGGTTTAGGCTTTAAAATCATTCTGGTGAAGATCAGGGAAAGATTGTGGTTCTGGTTCTGAAACACATGTTGTGCCTGAAGTTACAGTGAAACCAGCAGACCGCTACCTTTCCCAAACAACCATGGACTGTCGGCGACTAAACATCCCCATTACAAACTTTAATGATGCTGCAGGCATTAAAACTACTGTCATGAAAACAAGCACAATTCCTGTAAAGGTACACAAAATCAGATTTCAAACAGATTTCAAACTCTGGCCTGAAAGCAACAGATTTTGTGTACCTGGACATGAGGCCGGGTCGACAATGTAATGCTAGAATCAGTATCAGTGGACTCAGGAGAATCCCAGTCTGTTTCTTAACCACGGCTTTCTCAGTGAAGTCCTCAGTGGCGTTCTTCTTTGACATTTGCTGGTGCATGTGGTGACCTTCTCTCTCGGTTCTTTGTTTGAATATAGTTTTATAGGGGAGGATCATCTGTGCTTTCACACTGACTGGTAAACATCAGGTTGTTCTAAATGACTGCACTGTAGCATGTGAGAATAGAAACCTTCAAAAATAAACCCGACTTGTTGCCTTGAGCAGCTTGCAGATCTGTTGGAAGCTGGTTGCCTCATCAGTCTCCACCTTCATCTGAGGATAACTGACTTTCAATTCACAGTCACAATTATGTCTACTCATAATCATTAGTGAGATTGACTGTCGCTCCCTCAGGTCGTGCTGCTCAGAGACTTTTAAATCTTTGGGCAGTGGTGGGAGGAGCCTGTTTCTCTGAGTTTCATTCACAATGAACAGCCTCCTGTCATGTCTGCAGCAATTCAATCTATATGTGTGAATGGGGAGTTGTTTCTAACTATCTATCTATCTATCTATCTATCTATCTATCTATCTATCTATCTATCTATCTATCTATCTATCTATCTATCTATCTATCTATCTATCTATCTATCTATCTATCTATCTATCTGTCAGCTGCCAAATGCTCCACTATGTTCAGCAGCTGTGTTTTGCCACAGTGCTGAGCAGAGGTTGCAGTGCACTTTCTCCTTCTCTGTCCTTTTCACAGAGAGGTTTGTAAAAATTCATAGTCACAATGTATTAATAGCTCATTTTTAATGATAACGATACATGTCCTATTTAATAGCATTTAATTTTCAAAACCCCTCAGTATATGCATTTATAAGAGCATGGAGAGAAGAGATGAACAGAGACACCACACGAAGCAGATGAATGAATCTTTATTCTGCAGTGACAGTGGAGGGCACTAAAACACTGCGGTCATTGTGCCTAAACAGGCAAATATGAACTTATGCAATTTTACAGAATTGGACAGTTACAATTAAAATATGATAATAACAGTTGACAAAAAAATTAAATTGAACTCAATTGACCCGTTGTAACCTTAATTCAGACCTTCGTCCGTGGATTTAAACTGGGTGCATGCATCAAGGCAGAGAGGCTGCAGAAGACAATTGTCTTTGCCTTAGACAGACAATTTCTTTTGGCTGTTTTAATTTATTTCTGAAGGCTGAACCCGTGCTCTGTTGCCACACCAGAGACTTGAATTACCAGCAACACTTCAGCCAGAGTTTTGATTTTGGAGGACATTTCTCCAAGGGAAGTGATAAGAAGTCGACAAGACTCTCTGAATGTGGGATTTCCAGATCCTGCAAGCATTGCTTCACCGGGAGGAAGGTGCTGTCAGCACCCGGATACTAAGGCGAGTCGCTCCGAGGGGAGCCTGTGTGAGCGTGACACCACAGAACCTGCCGTCTAACTCTGCTCTAATGAAGGAATGAACATCAGATTTTTCCATCATTGTTAAAAAGAATTCAGTCAGAGACAAAATATATTCGGTTAACGTGACTCCTGGTGTTAACCAGGTGTAGAGTGGGATTATCAGAGGGCACAAGGTTAATGAGAACTGCAACACTCAACCAAAACAATAGCCTGTAAGAGGATAAAACTGGACGGAACTGCAGAGTCTGTTGCTTTGTTACTAAAAGTAACGTCTTTCTCATTAAAGTATCTGTTAGTGCAGCTTTAAGAAACATATCAAATGTCTTTAAAACAATAAAGTGAGAGTTTTTTTTACTTGTCTGACACTTTTCCTCGACCATTTAAAGAGTCAAGATTCCTTGAAGAAAGGAACATGAATCAGGGCACATCACCCAGAGCTCGGCCTCCAAAATGTTGAATTATTACTGGACACATTTTAGAAAGTAGCTCTGATTGAGTTTTGGATGTGGCTGCTTGACTTCTGTATGAAAGCACAGAGGAGACTAAGCGCTGATGTTTGGTCTGACCATAAAGCTTTATTTGATATGCTATGAGAGAGCTTTAATATTAGATCAGACTGAAGGTCTTTGATGAGAGGATGGGGGGAACAGAGTGTTGGAGAAATGGATAAAGGTTGGTCTGTAGAGAATCAATGAGCAGAGAGAGATTCTAGTAGTGGATGGATGAAAGGATAAGGGAGCAAACGAGGAAATTAATGCATTAATGGAGGAATAAGTGGAGGAATTCTTGACAAGATCTGGGATTGGGAAACACTAAGCAGTCACAGCATTAAAGAGGTGGGGTCGGGAAGTGGCAGCCTGTGTTGTTAAGGCAGCAATTTATCACACGTCTGTGGGTTGGAAAAAAGCAGCAGAGCTAACTTTAGAGCAGAATTTGTGAAATGCACAAAAACAGAGCAGTGTGCCTGTCACTTTCCTCAGTGATAACAGCTGTAATAGTTGGTGTAAAAAAGAAGGATGCGTTAAAAAAACATACTGAGAAAGATTTCCAGGAAAAGTGTTTCTTGTTTTTACATGCCGACAATCAGCAGAGAGGATATTACAGCAGCAGCAACTAATTCTCATGCATTTTTCATACAGAGTAGTTAATCACAGTTTAATCACGAGCTGGAGGGCTTGGACAGTTGTGCTGGACTGTAGATTTTTTGACAGCGTTACTGAAGAACAGACCCTGTGAAATTTAAATCTAACAACATGGATATGCACATGTTCATGTAGTCTGCATCACATGTTAATATGGTCATACAAAACATTAAAAGCAATCGCACAAGAGCTCATAAGTATTCGAACAAGTCGTCCATCCTGAATGACCATACAGGTCATTTGTCCCTGTACCCTCGGATATCAGGTGTACTGGACCTTTGTCGTCATGGTAACATCATAAACACACAGTTAAGGCATTGTTTTTGTTCTTTACAGGAGAACCGTAAAGGGTCACCCTTACTGAAATCCCTTTTTACAGTATGTCACAATAATTACATGAATTTTCTTTTATTCCTGAAAGGAAAGCGTCTCTTTGGAGATGAATCAGAAAATCATCTTGATGCTTCTTATTAACAGCTGATGTAACTGCTCTGCTAACTATGGCTAAAAGTCAAGGACGGACCTCCGACCATTTAACACCTAAAACCAAGCAATGTTGACATTCACAGGTTTTCTAACCTGTTCAAAGTGTAAAAGCTAACAAGGTAATTAGCTGAAAACTGTGCAACACAAGGCGTATCCATGCTTGTAGATAAACTGGAGACTGACGGTTAATGGCTCTTAAAACCACAAAAATATTTTCTTATGGCTCAACACGTCAAATAAACCTTTAATAAAATCACTTGCCTCCCAGATGATGTAATGTGCTTGACTCTGAATCTGCTCACTGTGATATCGGCGTTGAACAGGTTCTAAAGTAGTTTAACACTTCGAGATCTTCATTGGTAGACAAGAGTTTCACTCACTAACATTTTTACTAAGTAATATTTTGAGCTGCAACATCATAACCAGTTATTTTTGATTACTTTTTTCTAATAAAGTCCTGCTGTATGTCTGTGCAGGTTGGTGTGACTCCATTGATTATGAGTGTGTGAGCACAGTACGAGTGTATGCAAACAAATTATTACTCTGGATATTATTCTTTCATGCTCTAAATATAAAATATAAAACCAGATCTTCATGGTTCTGCTGCTTCATATAAAAAAAGGGAGGTGAAGAATATTGATGCTGATACTTTGTAAACATATCAGATATCTTCAGTAGAAAATGACCCACCATTAGAAACCTTTTTGTTGTTAGATATCATCAGTCTTTGATGTTTAATGTGTTTTTTGATAGTTCATGGTAATTTACTTTCCTTCCATTAAGCTGTCTTTTCTAATTTGCTTCCTACATTTCCCAAAATGCTTTGATAACATCCAGAGAACAACTGTGAAAATTCTCTGATCTGCACCAAAAACCTCTGTGACACATGGCCCAACTTGACATCACATGCTGTTAACGAACAGTAAAGCAGTGAGAAAATATAAGATCTCATATAACTGTTCAAATATTCATGAGCACTTGATAAGAGCTACAGACAGTCACTGTAGCGCGGATCAGTCCATCAATAAACTGGTCAGAGTGTGTCCTGTCCTTCACAGCCTCAGGTGAGTCTTACAGAACACCCACACTGGCTCTGCATCATCGACTGAGGCACACATCAGTCTGATGTATACACGAAGCTTTGTGTAGCATCGTTTGGAGTTCAGATGTGTTAGTCTGCTCTGAGCTCCTGACCATGACACAACCTCTCTTTACACAACATAACTGTCTTTGCTGGAAATAAAACTCTCAGCGCAGTGTTTGTTATTGGATGGGACACATCTTGCTGTTGGTTTGATGGTAACCAAGCTATAGAAAATATTGTATAGTTTGGTTTCTATCCTCAAATCCATGAACAATATTAATCTCCATTTACTTAATGCAGAAAGATTTCAAAAGTACATTTACGTGAGTATTTTGTTGTGATGTGTAAAGCGCCACTTCAGACCAGTGGTTCCCAACCTGTGGGCTGAGGCCCATTGGTGGACTCTGTATTTAAGCTACAGTCAGAAATCACTAAACTGAAGATGTACTAAAATATTATATGTATTGTGTATTGGTAAATCTGCTCTACTAAAGATGAATATTACATAGTCAATTACATGGTTCATTTTTTTATTTCTATATAATTTCTTAACTTGATTCCTAAAGTTTCAATTTAAATTACCTTCTGTGTTTTGTCTAATTCATTTTTTCAGAAAAGACATGAAGAAGCAGTTTGGTTGATACTGATTTGATACTAATTAAAACTGGCATATTTGCAAAAATACCACCTTGTATTTATACAGTGATAACTGTTTCTCAGTTATTTATTTATCTGTTGTTATTTCGTGGCTCACATGAACTATTTCAAATGTAATCGTGACAGAATCCATCATTTAGTAAGTGTGTAAAACAATATTAATTATTAAAGAAAGGGCAGAATTGCTGTTAGGCTTCAGCACCACAGCTCGTGGACAGCTCCTGAGGCTTTCAAATTGTATGCAGCCATTTCTGGGAACCTGTCATACTAGACCCTTACCCATCACAACTGAATACCTAACCCTAACACTAACACTAACCCTTACCTAAACCTGATTCTATCCTGAACCCTAAAAGCAAGTTTTAAACCTCAAATAACCAAGTTATGTAACTTCTCCACATAAAAATGTCTAAAAGCGACTGGAACTATAGTATATATTTTGTTGAGCTTTGTACTTTATCCAATCAGCCCAAATATTTCCATCAATTTTCAAACCCAGAGAAATCTCTCATTTTAATCAAGCTAACAGTCTGTTTCATTTGGTCGCCTGTCTGTCATATCCGCTTCCAGGTGCATCAAAATCTTCTTTTTGTCTAGTTCTAAGCCACATTTTCATGATAACCTTTTTACACCTTGCTCAAGTTCAACTGTGTATTTTAACTGGATGAAGGATTTGAGTCATCCGACGACTGGATCTGAAGTTATCAGAGAAACAATCTTTTTGTGAGAAGCCTCACAAAAGAGAACACTTTAATGTCTTTTTATCTACAGCCTGACAGGGCAGGGAACTGAAAATATTTCTGATCATTCATGCTCATGTATGCTTTAAAGGAACTCACTTTGAGGCTTCAAAATACTTGCTAGTTCACACTAGACTCAAGCAGCGCTGCACTTTGTGTTACAATGGGGAAAACACTAGCCTACGTCTCTCCTCCACCCTTTGCTGCATGCTGTATTTCTTTTTTTACATATCTGTTGGCAGCAGTGCCTGTGCCCACGGCCAGCTTTCCAACGACTCCTGAGAGAAGTTAGTAAATAGAGATGGAGGTTTTGTGTGCTGGCTGTGAGATAGGAAGCCACTGTAAGCTCCCACTACAGTCAGGGATGTGACATGCTGACGGCAGCTCTGTTGACACACCAACAAAATCCTTGACAGGTGGCATGCTCCATGCTGCATCCGACAACAGGCTCCAAGACAGCCTGCTCAGCCTCACAGACAAGCTTTTCAAGCATTCAGAAATCCTTAAATGAGAAATAAATTCTGTCAGATGAATGCGAAGGGGTTTGCAATATTGTGATGGATGGGTAACAAATGGTACCTTCTTCTAACAGCCAACGGCCTTGTGGGAGGGAGCTGCTACATGGTTTAAAGCCTCCGCGTTGCCTGTCAGTTTGTGACTGGAGGGATTGCTGCAGGGCTGATTGTGAAGGTACAATCAGTGTGCGTCTGGGGGATATAGGCACCGTTAGTTCTGAAGTTCATCTGAGATTCATTCATACTGCAGTTTGAAAAAATAAAACATGCAATAGTGAAAAAAATCAGTTTCCATCTGCTCCCTGCAGAGAGTTTTAGAGAGCTAACTGTGACGCTTTAGAAGTTCTCTAAAAGAGTGTTGCTGCCAAGAAGCAGAGGCTGGGGGTCATTTTCTCTGCCTCTCATGCATAAGACAGTAGTGGAAATGCTAAACTGGCCAACAGATGCGAAGCTCAGGCACTTTTGGACTGTGTTACTCTCTCAGCTGCAGGAGTCTAATGAAGTGGAAAAGTAGATTCTCCTGTTGGGGTGTACACCGTCAGAAACATCTGCCTTTTCAGCTTTTTGTTCTGCCTCTTACATAACACACATAGAAATCTACTCATGTCTTCTTTGTAGTACTTAGTGATCTGGATGTTCTGTGCATTTATCATGTCTTTTGTTTTTTCTTAGTCCTTTGTATCTCTTTCCTTCCTGCCAGTTTTCTGCTATTGTTTTTGGCAGACACAGTGTTTCATCATTCTTACGCTCTGCACCTACACTGACACAGAAACCAGAGCAGAGTGTGATTTACTGTTATGAATTAAACTTTTCATTTGTAGCTGGAAGATTGTGTCATTTTTTAAAGTCTCACCGTCTGAAGACATGTTGTCATTTCTGATTGTCAGCAGCTGTGGACCCATATCAGTGGGGATGCACTATGAGACTGATGGGATTTTATATTATCTGTAAAGCTAATGGTTCTCCTCTGGGACTCCTGCTGTTACCAGTGATGATAAATAAAAGCTGAGCAATCGCACCAAGAACAGAACATCTCCCAACTCCCATCAGACTGTTGTCATTACTGAAGTTGCATCGCTGTGGGAGGCTCTGTTGTGCTCAGTGTGTCAGGGAAAGAGACAATATGTGGGAGACAGAGAGAAAACAAAAACAGTGAAGCCCGAGAGGCAGTGAAGCAGTGACAGAGCAGAGACGCAGCAGGGAGGGGATTGAGGGTAACAGGCAGAAAAAAAAATGCAATGCATCTCTTCCCTCATTGCAGCACATTTTAACCTGCTAACAATATTTGTGTCATGACAGTCTGCTGGCCAATCAGTGCCAGCTCATTCTGACCCATTATACTGTGTGTGGTGCAAGAAATGTCCCAATGCAATGGCGAGGAGCATTATTCCCCAATTTTTTTTATCAAAATGGTGTCATACAGCGCCCTCCCTCTGCCCCTCTTTATAAAAGACCAAGAGGACAAGATTGTAGTAGCAGGTGCAGAACATTGATTCACCTGAAAATCTAGAATCTTATTCAATTCTGAATCAATTCACAAATGCAGAAAAATTGACTGTTGTAATAACATGAACTCACCCGCGATGGCACAGTGCAGCATGCGCGTATAATCCTGCAGTATTTGGCCACATTTTGGACTTAATGACTTATCACCTACAGACATAGCAGAGCAGAGCACTTCAGAACTAACAAAAAAGATCCGGTCGCTCGATTCATTAGATTTTGATTTTCATACAGGAAGAAGACTGCATGCTAATGTACTGTAAGTTAATGTAGTTAACTTCAACTATTTAATACTTTCAAACACTTTTTTCTGCTTTTGTCAATCAGACAATGACCCTCATCAAGACCAGTCAACTGTCATTTGTGTTTCATTTGCAGCTCAGTGGACAGAGGACAGGGGTCATCTTTGGCATACAGAGTACTTGAGACTAACACTGGTGTGTGTTGGCTGTAGGGCCTGACAATATGACTTCAAATCAATAGCATGATTATTTCATACTTTTACCTCGATTATGATAAATGAAGGATCACTTTGGGGCTTATCTGTCATGCACTCTTCATATTCTGCAATGTGATTGTGTTCCAAGTGATTAAATAAATTGGTGATGTTACCTTTGGTCGCTAAAGCATTAACTGAATTAACCGACGTGAGCAAGATTAAATTGGTGAGAGGTGCTAAATGTCAGTTTCGATACCTTTTCAACACTAGTTGGGTGTCAAGTTCCTGGAGGTATCTGAAGGTCATGAGGTCTGTTCCAAACAACATTAGACTGGTAATTTACGGACTTAAATCAGAGATCATCTGTCCCTTTTTCCCTGAAAAAGTTAGTAACGTGAAGTAAGCTGACAGAGCAGTTCAATGATTTGGCTAAAAATATTCTGTCATGAGTTTAACAAGTCTGGATACAAAACAAAAATCCCTTTGCCAAGCCTGTTATATTTTCGCAGTGCTCTCTCGCTCTCTCTCCGCTCCTTAATTGCCCACTTGTGAGATGTGACCTGCGGTGTGTGCAATGATCCAAACATCACTGCAAATTGACAAGACAGAATTCATGGTGGGCTCGGTCTACACTCTGTGTCACAGCCTTAATTGCCCAGGCCTCGTCAGGGCGATGGGCCACTGGAGTTTTATCAGCAAGCAGACCCCCCTGCACACCCCACCCCACCCCTCCACTGCCCGACGAACGCCTCGCTAAGATCCCAAATGAATTCAGGCGGAGATCTGCTACTCAGAGAAGTCTGGCTCTCCCCAGGCGATGAGAAGGAAGACTTAATTGGTCGGTTCGCTCTGCGAGTGGAGTCCAGGATGTTCAGCGTTGACTCAGTGCCAACAAAACCAAAAGTTCCTGCTCATGTGACCTCCACGAAGTTACATAAGAGCATCAGTACATTATCTAACTACTTCACTTCACACCTCTGCAGCTGTGCCCCATCACCGTGGAGTTTTCCTTTTTAGCTGTACACCATCAATCTACATCACTAAATCAGAAAATTTAACAAGACCAGCAGTTTAAACTGAGGACACTGCAGTCTTCATTATGTACTAACACAACAAACAACAAAACAACTCATGACTTCAGCATCTCTCGTCTAAATCCACTTATTCTCTTTTTGGCTAGGGTCAAATTGTCGTTGTCCACTAAATGCTGGCGGCTATAAAGCAGTCTATAATAACTTTCCCAAGCCCTCACTGTCACACTGTCATGACTTAGAATGTTAATGTTAAAGTTGTTAGTGACACCTGTGCTTATCTCCCCCCCACTTGTGTGTCTTAGTAGTTTCAATGCACCATACAGTGAATCATACATAATGGTGCACATTATCAGTCTCTTTCTTAAGTTTAAGAGAGAAGTTCAAACCCTGCTTACATTCTCCGCTCTGTGCCGCGTCTGATTGGTGAATCGAAGCGCATTGTCAGATGGCATTGGACTGCATTGTGGCAAGTGCTGAGTCAGGTTCAACTCATTTGTCAGATAACCCTGCATTTGTCTTTAAATAGATGAGGGCTGCACAGTTGGTCTGAACGTTACTTTACAGAGAGTGAAACGCTCTCACATCCAGAAGGAGTTCAGGGTAGAACCACTGCTCTAGTGGAGCTGGATCTGATCCTGGTAACTCCATGTAGAGGTTTCGCAAATACATTCAGCTGTAAGGAGACACAACTGAACGTGTGGTGGAGGATGTTCGGGCGAGCTTAGCCTCCTTGATCATAGTGTGCTCATGTGTAAATGTGTGTTTCTTTAAATAGACATGCTGTGGTTCTAGGGTTAAGTTGTTGAGTGTGTGTGTGTGTGTGTTGCAAAGTGCAAACCAGTCCGTCAAAATGCTCTCGCTGTAAAAGAGCAATTCTCATCATCAATTTAATGGTCAATAAATTGATCAATATATTTGCGTTGACTGCAGAACATGTTCAGTTGGCTGTTGGAAGTATTCTGTGCCGAACGAAGCCTCCCTGAGCTGCAGCGCACCTGACAGTACACCACCTCTTTTCACTTTCAATCTCAGACTGTGCACTCTTGCCCACCTCCCCCAGGGAAGCTCCATCGTCCTCGTCATGGTTACCTTACATGGTCCTCAGTTAGCTCCGGTTGCTGTGATCAGAGAGTGTCCCATTTCCACCGGCGCTGGATCTGTCAGCCTGCACGAGGACATTCGCTGTGGGACTGGGAAAGGTGGTGTACCTGCCTCACAGGATTACACTGTGTTTACATCAGTGGAGGTGTCACACAGCAATGTTCAGGCTTATGTTGAAACACTCTGAACTACAGCAGTGTGTTAATCGCAGTAATGTTGGTAGGCCTCACACCTCTATTTAAACGGCGGTCAGGATCTTCAGGCGAGACACCCTGTACAGCAGGCATAGACAAACAGTACACACATTTACATACACATACACATTAAAGAAAATAATTACAAAGGATTCAAAATGCCTGATTATCCTGTTTAAAAATCTTCAAAGGAAATGAGCGACTTCAAGGTTTTTTGTAACTTATTCCCTCTGTGAGGAGAAATTAAAACCGCACCATCTTTTCATATGAGATAAAACAATGACCAGCTTGTAATTTATTTATATATCACTTTTCAAAAACAAGTTACAAAGTGCTTTATGAAAACATAAAACCAGGGATCAGATCAAAGTGGAATGAAAATAATTAAATAAGATTAAAAATAAACAAATTGCACCAAATATAACTGCACTAAAAACAGAACAGAAATAATTTAATGTAAAAATGACGTGTTTTTAGAAACGGAGCGGGCTTCGATCATCTCTTTTACAGTTTATACAGTCTCACCATGATCAGGTGGAAATATAACTGCAGACTGTGTGATGATCATATCTGGCTCAGGAGGTAAAGTGGGTCGTCCACACAGGCTTCAATCCTCAGCTGCTCCAGTCCACATGTCAACTATCTGTCCATTAGCTATACTACTTATCCTTCAGGATAGTAGGGGGACACCCTGGACAGGTGGCCGGTCTATCACAAGGCTGACCAATTGAAACAGACAACTATTTGCACCTAATGACAATATAGTCGCCAGTTAACCTGACCTGCATGTCTGTGGACTGTGGGAGGAGCCAGAGGATCCTCACAGACATGAGAATATGTCAAGGAGCGATCATCATTCATCTTGTCCTGTTTTAACCATAAAATATTATAACCAACAGTATCAGATAGGTTAATGACTGTCCAAGGTGTTAACAATATAAAAATCATCATGATCAGTGAGTGAAATAATCTGATTCTGGTTCTGCAACTTGTTTATGATTCATGTTGTTTCTCTTTTTTTCCCCGTCATTCAAGCACAAACTGCACAATTGACATTTGGAACAAACAACTCCATTCTGTATTTAAAGTAATTTCACACAGCTGCATTTAGAGCAAAGGGAAGTGGTGAGACAAGTAAATAAATTTCTCATTATCTGTACTGCTCGCTGTTCCAGACTGAGAATAATGAGACTTTACGAGTCAGTAATTACAACTACAACAACTTACAATTACAATTTGTCAGCAGGGGATGTTGGAGAGGATCCTTTCTCCACAAAAACCAATCTTGAAAGGTGGCTCTGCTTTGATTTTGGTGTTTAGTTCTTCACTGCTGTTTATGTATTTATTTCTTTTATTGATTTGGCTTTAAGTTGCTCTGTTTTTTTACCACCGCTGACAGGCAGGTGAAAAAGGACACTGTATCCTCCTGAAGCCTCTGGATTTCCTCAGCAGCTGTTTACCTTGTGTTTTACTGCTCTGTAAACATAATCTTAGTATTTTATATGAGTTGGTGCCAAAGTATCAAGCAGTTTTGGAGGCGGTCTCAAGAAATCGGAAAATCTAACAGGCACATTTCCATGATATTCACCAACTACATGCAAGAATGGCTGTTATTAGATTTTTCTTTGTTGTTTGGTCTGATCTGTGTTCAGGCTGTTTGTTGTTAGCTGTTTTATGGCCTTGTACACGCAGTAGTGGTTGCTAGGAGCACTTTTCATGTAGTGTGAAGAAATATCAAGTTGTTATTTTTGTAAGTCGACTTAAAAGAACAGCACAACTGCATCACTGTCATCCACATTTGCAGCTCTTTTTGAGGCAGTCTTTCAGTTGCTTCCCTTCTGGCTCTGCCACAGGAAGATGACGCCCCCTTTCGTCAGTGTCACCTGCAAAGCTCTAGTTGGTTGGTTAGTTAGTTAGTTGTTTCTCCATCAACGATAAACAGCTACCAACTGCTCCAACACCTGCCCTGCCCCAGGCTGTTTATATGACCTTTCCTCCTGCGCCACTCAGAACTAACTTTACATGATGATGGTGATGCTGATGCTGATATGGCTTGTTACAGTATTATTGTGTGAAATATACATATATTTGATTCATGTTTGATAATGGCTGGAAGCAGGGATTTACAGTTTTTTTTTAATGAAACTTAAAGATCCTATATTGTGAGTGAGTGAGAGTCTTTTTGGATTATAAAGCAGGTCTAGGTTCTATATTAATACCGTGAAAGTATCAAAGTGCTCAATCCACAGAGAAATGCTCACAGCCTGTATTCACAAAATGAGCCTTGAGACATCAGTCACGCCCCAAGCCCCGCCCACCTGGACCCGCCATCCAGCCTTGCAGGATTGGGTTTCTCTGAAATCTGCTATATTTTTATTCGATCACTCAGAAAACAGTCAGCCAATCAGAAGAGAGGCTCAGAGTCCCTCTTCTGATTGGCTCACAGACCTGTTGTTGCTAGACCTCCAGAAAGAAGCCTGAGAGAGGAGATTTAAAACTACACTGATGGTTGTTGGCTCTTAAAGCCACAAATATATCTTCTTATGGATCAAAAATTCTAATAAAACACTGGAAAGGTATAAATTATGGAACCTTTAAGATCAAACTTCTTCATTCTGAAGACAGTCAACAATATAAAGAGAATATGAAGAGGCCTCTGTAATTGCACACTATTAACTGTAAAGTTAATAGTTCATTAGTTCAGTAGTTCATTGAGCGAAGCCTTATGTCCTGTTTGAGTGTATTGTACACCATGAGACCTTCTGTAAAGACTGTGCTGATGGTGTGTCTGTTCACCAGTGGCAGACTGGAGCTTTAAATGTGCCTCATCCAAACAGGTACAAGCAATTACTTCCATCCTCTCAGCTTTAGAGCAATGTATGTGTGTGTGTGTGTGTGTGTGTGTGTGTGTGTGTGTGTGTGTGTGTGTGTGTGTGTGTTTTATTTTTTTCTTTAATCCTCCGTGGAGGAGAAATAATTAGCTCCTCTGCTCTATAGCAAATTTAGCTCTATGGCTTTATTACCCCGAAAGCTGCAAACAAACTACACTCTCATTTGCATTTACTGCATAAGATAGTACATGTGCATAACTTTCTGCAGAATTAACTACTAAACTCTAGTATTGTGCAAATAATCTTCCCGTGCTAAATCAGTCTGGGTCCATGTTGGACTTATTCTAGGTCTGTGGTGAAAAACCGTGTGATCCAATAACACAATGAAGCCATTTTTCACATGGCTAAATGTGTCGACACCGTGGACTGATCCACAACCACAGATCCTTTGATGCCACTATGTTAATGACCAGCACTCCAAATATAACCCGATTATAGTGCGATTAAATACATACCACACACTAGACGTTGCTCTATATACTCGACTCATTCATCACAATGAAGAAGTACATGTCTTTTCTTATCCAGGAATAAGGCACATAGACTCTCCAGCATCAGTTTTATGAATGTGTTGTCCCCGTTTTTGCCGTGTGCAACACTGACAGAAGATAAATGATCCTTTCTCCCCTACAGGAACTTTTCTAGAGACTCAGAAACCTTTACAGGAACCTAGGAGCCTAAGTTTTAACCAGAGGGGCCCAATTTACTCACTGGGCCAATCTTCCTGGCCTTTAGAAAAGTAATCCTACTTTCTACCGGCTCACGAAAGGTCATAGATGCATGAATATAGAATAAAATCACTTAAACTATTAGGATTCATCCATGAATATTCACAGTAAATGTCATAGAAACCCACTTGCTAAATTTCAGCTCATTGTGTCGATTGTTGTTGTGTGTTGACATTTTGACCTGGTAGTGGCACGACAAGATTTGGTATTACTTTCACCAACACTAAAGGTCGGGAGAAAATAATTGTGATGTGATGGGATCATTTGGTTTCGTCTGATTAGTGGTTGGAAAGCAGTGCTGGTCTAGCTCTGCCCCGTGTGCACTGGTTGGTGTTTTTCTGTTTACAGAGTTCTGAAGGTTTCCACCACTAATATGACGTAAATAATTGGCAGTGAGTGTAACAATCTTTGGTTAGGAGCCGCTCGCTGACAGAATATGCTCATTATATCTGACAGTTTTTAAGCAGCTCTTGTAAATTCTAAATTTTCATCGCAGTTTTAGAGTGATATTTCTGCGCTTTTTCAGCAAGTATTTTTTATTATTGGCTTCCTTTGTCAGCTGGCACAGAGAATACAAGGGCACAGGAGAAAAGAGGAAGAAATACAAAAGCAATGAGGTGAAGAGGAGAAAACAGTCAGAGGTGGAAGACGATGAAGTCAGGTCCAACTTTAGGGAAGTGAGGAAGAAAAAGGAGTGGGAAATGGAGAGGATGGGGGGGGTCAGACAGAAAGTTACTGAGGGAAAACATGATAGCTCTGCAGTGTGTGTGTGTGTGTGTGTGTGTGTGTGTGTGTGTGTCTCAGAGTACTGTCTCCCCGTGGCCATTATATACACTCTGTCTGTTCTGCTTACACAGCTTCTTCTTCTTCTAGTAGATACGTGAAGCAGAGGCTGACCCCGGCTCCGATTAATGACCCTTGAATTTTTCTACTTTCACGGCAAAAATTCAAGTATCCAAGTTTCCTGAGTTCGTTCCACATTCATGTAAAAAATCTTGTCCCCTCTGAGGATTCATATCACTGTGTATTACAGCCATGGGCCTGTCATAGGCAGTCTGAGTATTACAGAAGAGACAGAGACAAGTCTGAGTCAAAACCCCCGAGAGACCAAATCATTTCCAAGGTTAAGACCAGACTGGAAACCAGGACCTGGGACCAGGCTCTGGGAACCCTGGTGTGCAGGGTGCAGATGCTCCCGTTGTCTCGCAGTTCTGATTGTTCTGGTGTAACGTGCAGTCTCAGCTGGCAGCATGCAGCCATGCCCCACATTCAGAAGCCTCATGGGATATTGCTTCCCATGCTCTTTCACATTACGGGTCGCCTAAACTGGCAAGCCGGCACTAATCTTACATGGCAGTGCTCTTATTTTACAATTACAAACACGATGAATTATAGACATGTTTTCTACATGGGCAGTGTGGGCACAATTACATAACACGCCTTATAGATGAAACAGGTGAATTTTGTGTAATATAATGAGGCAGGTAATTTAATGCAATATAATCAGGCAGGTAATTTGTTTGGAAATTAAATCCCAAACCCAATTTAACAACAAATGATGTTGTGACTGATTCATCCTGCCACTGAAATTACTGTTTCCTTTTAGTTGTTTGTCTTGTTCAGGCTCTGACTCAAACTCGAGGGACAGATTTCCATCCATTAAGTGTCTCTGTGTTTGAGCTCTGACTTCCTGTGTTAACTCTTAATACCACTGTCATTCAGAGACGATGGATGTTAAAGGTTTTACTCAACAGTTAGGCCAGGAACATTTTGCCACAGTTGACCATCATTAGCATGTAGCTAATTAGAAGGAGAATGTCATAGATGTGTAATATAGACTGTATATAAAGATGGACGTAGCCTCCGTAACGTCATCCATAGTTACACACCCAGCAGTGTAAAACCATTTGCATGCACTAGTTACTAGTTATGTTGTTGCACATGTTTTGACTGAATTTATGAAATTATGCTAAATAAAATATGATTTTTTTTCATTTCCACCAACTACATTGATGGGAAAATAATCACTAGGATGTGTCAGCAGCAGTAAAATGGAATTTATTGTGAACTGCCGGAATAGACTTTAGTGCTTAGACCACCGCGGGGAATGGACCATAGGAGTAAGGTGCTCCCGAGAGGAAACTTCCCCTGGCGCCTAGACACCGGCGGTGGTGGTGGTGAGGGATGCAGCTCGAGGATGGGACGTGTTCATGAGAGGGAAACCTCTGATCAGAGGGTTTGACTGGAGAGGATAAGGTGAGGTGGTGAAGGGGTGGAAGTGGGTCACAGATCCTTTGCAGTGAGACAATGACAGCAGAGAGAGACAGACACAACACAAGTTTGACAGGCTGTCAGGTTGTGACTGGATGAAGATGAGAATAGAGATTGCAGAAAATCTGCTCGTCACTTAGAAGGATGTACAAGGAGTCATATTTCCATCCAACTTTCCAGCTCAGCAAAATGCAAGAACTTTTTTTGAGATATATTTTTTAGTTTTTAGTTGGTGGCGTTTCCACACTTTTATGCATCAGTAGAAAATTTGCATTAAAACATACCTGCAGTTTATGGACTGACTCTTGCTGGTTACAGTCGTCTCCGTTCAGACATGTCGACTTGTTTTCAAACTGCTCATATTTCAGTCTCATGTTCAGATTGAGGTTCCAGCTGTGAAATTTAAACATCATGTCGCTGATGACTCTGTCCGCTCTGGTTCTGCCCAGGGTCTCCCACTCTCGTTAAAATAACACACTAATGGCACAATAATCATGTTTAAGCTAATACTTTGATGTAGGCAGGAACCATTAGTGTGAGTGCTGCAGTGTCTGGTGGTTTGTGGTGCACCCTGACATTTGCAGGTGCATAAAGCTACTGCTGCTTTAACGCATTAAATTATAATGAAACAAACCAGGAGAGGCAGGGGTTGAAAATAACAGTTAACGATTTAAAATCCAGTTGACATCATTTGGGTTTTATTTTCTGAGAAATTCTCAAGCTTTTGTGGTTGAATACTTTTTTTATGGGGCTTTAGTGAATTAGATTTTTTTTTCTCATGTGAGTCAGTGTGATTTTCATAAATATTTCTGACGGTATTCTCTTCAAATATAATAATAAAGATTATTTATATAGACCTTCTCAAAATCAGAGGTTACAAAGTGCTGCACAAAACAAGCAACAAACACATGTAGACAAATGACTCAAAATAGAAATAAAAAAAACACCATGAAAACAATAATAAATTGCAAAAAATATGCAAAATATTTATTAATTTATTTAACTGAGATTATTCAAAAGCTTTGTGAAATAAATGTGTTTTTTTAGAAGCGATTTAAAAGAAGATACTGATTTTGCAATTCTAAGTTGTTCCAGAGTTGTGGTTCCCTGACAGTAAAAGCTTCGCCCCCTTTAGTCTCACATCTTGACAAAGAACTGCCACCAAGCTCCTGTCTACATGCAGATTGATAAGGAGGCAATTAAATCAGACATATAGTCTGGGCCGTGAAGTGCTTTAAAAGTCACAAGTAGAATCTTTAAAATTGATTCTGTGATGGACTAGTTGAATCAAGTTCAATGTAGAGACAGGAGGAGAAAGGTTTTATGATTTCTTTTCTAGACTTTTGTTAGTAGTCTGGCTGCTGAATTTTGCACTATTAGAAGTCTATGAATTGTTTTCTGACTTCAACAGCCTGGTTACAATATTAATCAGCTCCTCACGAGCTTTAATGAGATAGAAACAGGCCACAGCCGAGGGTAAGCTGTTATTAAACCCTCTCTAAATTGACCTGAATTGGACCCGTCGTTTCCCAAAGCTGCGCATAAGGACCTCTGTTTTAATCTCATTGTTATTTTGATCTGACTAATGCAGCGCTGACATGAGACCTTGACACAACATTTTTAATTGATGCTTAAATTAAAAGGCTACTCCGCTGATTTTACATGTCACAGTCAATTGACTCATCATGCAGGACACTATGTTCCAACCTAAATCCTCTCTGGCCCCATGAGCTTTGTCAGATCTGAGAAAATGACTCAAGAAGTGACATCAGAGTGACATCATAGGTGTCTCAATTTGAATATGGCACACGTGGTGGCACACAGCTGTGAGCAGCCATACCAGGCAGAGTGGATCTAAAAAATACCCGCTGTATCTGGGAAGCTGCAGAACTCAATCTTGTTGGAGCTTAACTCGTGTTAGGAAGTTTAATCCAGGATAGCTTTGTCTCTGCTGCCTTGACCGTCGTTTGTGAGGGGAAACATAGGTGCAGGTTATGGCAGATATGGAGAATGCCACTAAGAAGAGTAAGTGCATCTTTATCATAGAGATTTCTATGAATAAAAATTGTTATGATAACAATGCACTGAGCGGAAAACACGACTCGTTCCAGTTTCAGTAAATTCGTTTTCCTCTGTGAAAAATGATTTTCTAGCTCAGTAGTTGTAACTAAAATATTCATTAGTAAAAATATTATTTTCACGCAGAGATAAGCCACAATAAAGACATACATACACACACAAATATGAAAACACAAACACGAAAAACCTGAGCACAGCCTCAACGTGAACATACACTACCGGGCTTAACAACATAATTAGTGAAGAAGTGAAGAAGAGACAATAGTTTAAACAAATAAATGGCACAAATGAAAGATGCTGAGTTGATATTATGTTAAATTCAGGGATCTTACTCAAGCCTTTTATCTCTTAAACAAGCTACTACAAATAGCTACAGGTAATGAACCCGCACCAGTGTTTCCGAATAAGACAACAAATAAACGACCTTTAAAAGCGTATTTTGGTGGTGGCAAATTGATGAAGATCCAGTCGGCTTAGATGACGGTCTGCAAAACTCTCAACTACTGTGAGTCTGAAAAAAAAACAGTTTGCAGAGCTGATGAACTTGGAATCAGTTATTCATCAAACCGAAATCCACTCTTAAGAGCAGAAGAACACCAGCTGACTTCAATAAATACAACTGGTTTCATGGTTGTTATAGGAGGACAAACAGGGAGAAGATCAGATCTTTGGTTTGCAGTAGCTTATTGTTTGGTATCACAGTCACAACTGACCCTGGTAAATTATCAGTTATCGTAAAGGAGTAAGTTTTCTTGTTGTTGTTAGTTAGAAGCTGTGAACGTCTGTGTTGAAGCACTGTGACTCTGTGGTCAATCTCCACTGTCTCAGCTTCATGAATGAAACCTTCTCTGTGCAGCTGGACTTCCACCTCATGCATAATGTACCTGAATAAAGTGAGGCTGAATAAAGTCAATACTACAAAGCTGGAAGCTGCATTAATAACATTAATATTAATAAAGATATTGACCCTCAGAGGACAGGCAGAGAGCAGCAGTGGCTCAAGCTTTTGTTCTTCATCTCTGTGGCTTCCTTTTGTGGTTATTTCTGAATCTTCATCCTCACAGCTGAGTGGTCTGTATTTAACTGTTGACACGGCATGTTTCTGACCGTGAACCAGTACCTGGGTTTTGGCTGATTTCCTGTCCTCAGACAGTTTCACTTTGGTTTAGAATAGAAACTTGATTTGTAAGGCTGTCCACCACAGTCATCTAGTCACCATTGGGTGCCAGTGCAGTTGTGAACAGAGGCTGTTTTGAAAAAACGGATTCAATTCAAGGACGTTCTGACATTCAGTGTTTGAGAGTTGAGCTGAGACAATAAGCAAGAGGAAACATTTGAATGTGTTGGCAGCAGAGCCTGAAATGCTTGAAATGCTTATGAAATGACTTGTCTGCCAGTTGTTTTAATTCCAACAGCTTGATCATACTGTGTATAATAATGTGACTTATAGTTTCAAACATATTTATTAACTGTTTTAAATCTACCTGTGGATAATTTGCAAACATGCATATTTTCTTTACCCTTATTCAGCACTAAGCAGCATCTGAAAGGTTTTATATTGTTTATTGTACGAGCTGTTGGGACTTCTGTAACTTTGTGATGTCACAACAAAGCCCACAGCAATGTCCCAAGCCCCGCCCATCTGGACCCACTATCCAACCATGGAAAGTGGGTCCAGAGGGTAAAGGCAATAAAGCAAATAACAAAGTAAAGGTTAAATTTAACTTGGTTATTTGCCCCTTTTTGCAGATTTGAAATTGTTCCATTAGAAACCACTAATGAATGAACAGTAAACAAGACTTTTCTACTGTAGACAAATGTTGCACAGACTACAATCATAATACTGGTGTGATTTTATGAAGTTTAATTATGAAGTAATTTACCAAAGATTTACAGAAATATCAAGATATATAACATATATCATGACGTAGTCTAAAAATATTGTGATATTATTTCTGTATCACCCAGCCCTATGATGTACATTCATCAGGTTATACAAAACTGTGCTCACTTACTTTACATCCTCTTAGTATCTACCTGTTCATTTTACAGTGATCTTGCTTAACTTCTGATCACACTCCTCAGTTTCCTTAAACAAGTAAGACTTGATCCCAACACTTATCACTGAGTCCGGTGTTACACCAGTGTTGTGAGCACTTGCATTGCCTTTGTGTTGCTGCCCATTCAGAAAACGCCTCAGAACTGAAAGAGGCTCAATCTCCGGCAACCATGAAGCCTTCAGCAGCAACAGCAACAACAACAGGCTGATGCAACATTTAGACAATGATAAAGAGGCTGGTAAAAACACACACACACGCACACGCACACACACACACACACACACACACACACACACACACACACACACACACACACAAAGTTTAACTGAGACTAGAAGATGAGCACTTAGATGCTTTTCTCTTTTCACCCCTTTACTTCACCCAAGAAACCAAAAGAAAAAAACATGAATAACAAAATATTTTATTTACATTACTTATCTCATTTATATGCATTGTGTCTTTTCAGCTATCTGTGACAATCTCCACTGCATTTTGTTGTCATTTACAGTGGCATTACTCTCCTCTCCTCTACTTCCTGTTTGACTATGTGTGCGTCTTGGCTGCTCCACACACACACACACACACACACACACACACACACACACACACACACACACACACACACACACACACAGAACCATAGACTATACATAAAGATGGACATAGCCTCCATGACATCAACCACAGGTTTCTAAAGGGCAGTTTTGAAGCTCAGAGTGGGCTGCTCCACCTTCGCCATCTTGGCAGTGCCCGACTCTGCCTGACTCCCGGCTAATCTGAAAATGGGCAAAGAGGTGCTGCTTGGTCAGAACCCATAGTTTACATGCTACTGTATATTTTTAAAGGATTTTTTTTTTTTCAACAAATCCCAACAATTTATTCTGCTGCCTGTCAAGACTTATTGACTTCTGCCTTGTCTGTGGCTCCACCTTATAAAGCTGTTCTGTTGGAACAACACAGGCACAGAGAAACATTAATTATCATGTGTAAATATTTTAAATCAAGACGCTATAAGAACCCTTGACGCACTGCAGTATTCTGGCTAGTGTGAGACAGAGAGCACTGACCGGATGAATTTAGGTCAAACTCACAACACGTGTATAATAACGTGAAGCTGGACATGAGTTGATTTACATTTCCATCAACTCTGGGTTTCCTGAGGCAGGAGCAGGATCTTCAGGGCTGAAAGTAAAGGCACAAAACACCTTCAGAGTCTCAGTTTATGAGTATATTCAGTAATACTGTATACTGTATATTCACAATATGATAATGATAAATGCAGAGTTTCCTGGTGCCTTTCCTCTTGGTGCAAAAGCTGCTTTTGTAGAATTTTAATGTTCATACTCAGTTTGAATATCAGAGCAGCAGAAACAGGCTCAGATCAGTGAAAGAGACTGAGTTTATTCTGTGAAACCTTTCATTTCATTAACGTAGAATAATTGTCAGTGAGAAATGAGAAAGCACAAGTGTCTGTTCCACAGTGAGTTAAAGTTATAATGTGTAACTTTTCCACATTAAAATGTCTAAAAATAGACTATTTTGTTGAGTTGTGTCCGTTTCATTTAGTCGCCTGTCAATGACGTCATATCCCCTTTCTACATGCATCATTGTTGTGACAAAATTGACACCTATCTGGAAAGCATGCATTAACTACAGCTGGGCTTTGTGGTGGACAATGAAAACAGATTAACATGCAGAATGAACAGTTTTCTGAAGTCAAAAAGCCTTGTTCCAGGACTTGTGTTCATTTCACGGCTGTTTCCACCAGTATGCAAAGCATTTGACCAATCACAGATTTGGTTGTGTCATATTCCTACATCCTTGCTACAATCAATGAAAGGGTCAGTAATGTTAAATAACATGTGTTGTATTAAAAGGGGCCAAAACATAAAAATCTCTACTCTGATCTTTTGTTCTTTGCTGCTGCCTTGAACTAAGTATTCAACATTTGAAAATGCCAAAGGTTGAGAAGCAGTCACATCACTGTAAGTCAGATATCGGTTATGATGGATGAACAACGGGAAAGGAATATTGTAGATTTCTGAGCTCATGCAATAGTGCTGACATGTTCTCCTCCAGATGGGGATTGGGCCGACCATTTAATCAAGACTCTTCTGTCAATCCACTTCATCACTGCACGATCCTGTGACCAGGACTTATTGAATGACACCAAGCGTTCAGGTGATTCCTTCCAATTCACTGGAGAATTGAAATATACGCCCTGAATCTATATCGTGCAAAGGAAGAATGATTCATTTGTCAATGCCCCAGTTTGTAGAGAAACGCAACAGCAGCCAGAATCGAAATGAAGCGAGGCGTCTTGGTGTCGACAGTGATCAATCTCCTCTCAGCCTCTCGTTTGATGCTTACACAGGCATTGTGCTGTTATTAATGATAAGCAAGCACAGGAGGCCGTATCTCATTTTCCTGTTGAAAGTGACAACAGAAATATAAAAGTGGATGTACACACAGGCAGGTACATAGTGATCAGCAGTCATACTAGCTGAATTCAATATCATGAGGGGACGCAATTAAATTTCAATCTTATAATTAAAAAGTGGTTCACAAAGGATTAAATTACCACTCAATCAACACCTGCCATTCATGGTCAAAATGTACCTGAGTTAAAGGTCCCATATTTAACATTCTTCCTGTGTTTATTTTGAAGTGTTGATCAATAAGAAGATATATTAAGAGCCAGAATCCATCTCAGTGTACTTTTAGATCTCCTCTCTCAGGCTTCCCTTCCCTTATTTTAGGGCTCAGTTTCTGAATACAGGCTGTGTGTGTTTCTCTGTGGACTGAGCACTTTGATACTTTCACGGTATTGAGAAAGAACCTAGACCTGCTTTATAATCAATAAAGACATGGAAATCTCACTTTATACAATACTCCATATTCACAACCACGTTTATTTAAAGCTGCACTTATCCAAGCTTTGATATTAACAACTTATCAAATGAGTATGTTTAATTTGAAAGGTTTTGCTCATAGAGACCAACCTACAAAAACCTATCACCCAACTCAACTTAGTTTATGTCGTTATGTTTGAGTCCACCTGATGAATTTAAGTCCATTATTCATTATCTGCTTGCTCAGACAAACAAACATCTGACTTTGTCTGTTGCTTTTTGGTGCTGTGCAGGGAGAGGACAGTTGGTTTATCAGAGCTTTGATGAGAGCAGTGAGACTGAACAAATAATGAAATCAATGTGGCAGTCAAAATAATAAAAAAAAAAAACAGGCAAACAAGCTCCACAGAGCTGACGAAATCAAAGTGAGTGATTCTCCACAGTAAAATTAAAATATAATATGATTAGTGCGGCTCTAAACACGAAACTGGACACAAGAAAAGAACTTAGTACAATATGCTGCTATTGAAGACAACAGCAATGCAATAAATACAACACTGATGAGGCCTGTAGCGGATCTGGATCAGTGTTGGTTCAGTGCTATGGTATTTTTTGAGGCCTTGGATTGTGGTTTTGTATCACTTTGCTTATTATTATCAGGTGTGCCTGTTATAAGCCCCCCCCCCCGCCATGTTACAAGGGTATAGATGAAGTATTTGAAACAGAATGAAAGGCTCAAGGTATTTAAAGCTGAAGCCTCAGAGGGAGCTGAAAGAGTGAATGTCCTCGAACACAATCACTGATGGCGAGGACAAAGAAGTCAAGACTTTGAGTAAGCCTGAAGACGTAACCTTCAGAAAGTCCTCAGTGTGCACATGAATATAATCAGCTCTTACACCAGGATCAATCCAGCTGAGAGCCACTGAAACACACATTCAGCATTTGTCAGGGTCAGTAGCTGTTTTCAAGAGTCATATAAAAGTGTTTATCCAGAATAACATTATTGTTCTCCCCAAGTTATCAAGTTGCAACAAAAACCCACTTCCTGCTTTAGCTGCTGTACTTACTTTACTTGTGATAATCTGGATGAACTGTTTCCTTGTCTTAGTGTCTGACTGTTGTTTCTTGCTCCTTCGAACTTTGTCGTAGCGATATCACTAACACGTTCTCTTGTCACGCTAAGACCCTCCTCAACCTTGCCTCTGATTGGCTACAGTTACACTGATAATTCTCAACAACAAAGACATTTTGGAGTATTGCCGCGAGGATTACATGTTTTATCAGCAAAATAAACATCACAATATCTGCAAAATGTTTTTTCCTACATTATCTTGCAACTGAAGATTAATGTGTGCATGGTTCTGTAAACACTTGGTTAAGTGATTGCTGACTTCAAACACGAGACAGGACATTTTCACGCTCTCAATATTTAACCACAAACAAGGGTGGAAGTAATGTTTTGTCATATTTTGTGCAGCTACTGTCTTTAAGTACAATGCTCATAGTGATCAATGAAAAAGCTCAGGACAGAGTCATTCCTATACAAATGCTGTTAATAATTCATTCATAGTAATCAAGGTATTTGCTTACAATGTTCATTTTGGGTCTTTTCATACATGACAACATATGGAAAAAAATACTGTACAACTATTGTAGCCTACTATTGCAAGCTGTTATGCTCAGGCTCTGCTCTTACTCGTATGCACAAGTTTTTTGGAGACACATTGTCTGACTATTCACGGTTAAGATTAGCATTACCTCGGCATAGATGACAGGGAAGTCACACAGACATCTGCTCACAGACACAAGCAATTACTCTGGTGAAAAAAAGTTCTTATATGAGACAGAAATTATACAAACTACAAAAAAGAAGACCCAAGTTTTAATTGACCTAAGATTGTCATTATTTCTCTTTCTATATACTGTAACTTCACTATTCTGAGGCAAGTTACTAATTTGTGATATGAATGAAACTGAACTATCTGACACCTATTGAGTGAAACCGACCAGACTTTTGGAAGGTGATGGGTCGCCCACCTGTACAGAGGTACCTGTATAAACAGAAGCGAGATGTCCCTTTTTAGTTCCTCTTGGTGCCTCTGTGTTTCTGCTGAGTAATGTGACCTGTCTTTTGATGGTGCTATCAGCTAAAGCACAGAGCAGCAGAGGGCCAATTAACAGAGCCCCTGTGTGGCTGCTGTAACAGGGGGATTGCAGTGAGGAATGTAAACGTGGTCTGGCTTGTGTATAAAAAGGATTGTCGGCCCACTCACTGTGTGTGAGGAGACATTAAGACAATATATCATATTCCGGTGTAGTAATAAGAAGCCTGGGTCCACTTAGTCAGTGTTTTAGGGCAGTCTGGATCTACCAGAGCGTAGCAAAGGTTGACAAATGTGATTTATCTGTTCATTTCAAAAGTTGTTCTGAAGCCCCTGTGAGAGAGGCAGCAGGTTCACTGAATACAGCTGGCAATAGAAATTAAAATTAAACTTCATTCATCCAGCTCTGCTCGGTGCTTCCACTGTGAATGGTGCGAGTGGAGAGTGAAGCAAATTACCTTTGAGCCTGCAGAGATTTGTTTAATCACTTCAAAGCCCGGGACAAATAAGAGGTAATGGTAGACACACATCCCCTGCCCATCGGAGATTTGAAATGTCAACACAGACCAACAAATACAACATCAGCTGATGGCTCCTGGAGTTTACGGACACCAGGCCACTCTGCAGTTTGGTTGTTGGTTCCCCTGTGTGATGCTCAAAATATGAGCTGAAGGTGGGAGACACCTGACGGATCAGCCACTCACAACAACATGGATGTGTGTTTGTATCTGAAGGCTGATGAATTAATATGATATCACTAAAGCTTCATTGTAGTAGCTGACCTTGGTGTAAGTACTACATCTATTCAATGAGTGCAAGGAGATCAGGTGAAGAAGTGCATAGTAAGTGGTAGTTAGACATGTTAGTGTGTTAGGAGAGGAGGTGCTCTCTGAAGACATGAGATTCTTGAAGGTAGAGAGGAACGCCTCTGCTCTGATAGCATGCAGTAGCTTGTTCTACCACCGGAGAAACATAGACAAGAACAGTCTGGACTGAGATTGTCTTGTGTGCAGGGATGGCAATACCAGACGACATTCCTTGGAGGAACGCAGTGGATGAGAAGGAGCATAAGGCAGAATGATTGAGTTCAAGTAGATGGTGCAGACCCAGAAGCTATATATATATATATATATATGTATAGACTGACACACTGCTGCTCTTCATGTGTGTAATGTGTCATTACATTATGGAAGCATTAATTAAATGCCTGCTCAAATAACCCGACATGTCATCATCATCATCATCGGGATGTGCCTCTCCTCTGCTCACATCCTCTACCTCACATTCAGGCTGCTGTTTCACTATGTAAATCAGTCGTCTGTTTACTCCACAACAAATAAGAACATTTAGTTCACTGGCAGAACAAAAGAAAAGGAAGCGATTACGGGATGAGGAAGAATTCAAAAAATGTCTGAAATATTCAGCTAATCCTCTTTGATTTTCGCTGTGGCAGAGAGCGCATCATTCCGTTATGTTTTCCTCATTATCTCTGAACTATTTCAAAAAGTAATGGAGCAGCCTAAAACGGCCTCGGCATCCTGCCTCCGAATAGATCTGCAGTGTCCTGTGAACTGTTCAGGCATCTGTCATGTCTCCGTCTGAGCTGATGCACAGCAATAAATGAATAAATAATGCACCACTTCCAGGAGTCATATTATATGCAAATATCACAATAGCAGCATCCGGATTCATCAAATAATAAACATGGCGTTAGCTTTCACTGTGTGCAATAATCAAATTGTTCAAATATTTAACAGATCAGATTTACATAAAGTGTTTAGTGGCGCAACAGTAACATTTAGTCAGGAAGAGGAGGAATCTAACCGAGTGAGTGCATCACTTAGAGAGGAGCGATACAGAATAATATCCTGCTCTCAGATATGAACTGAAGACTGAACCGTAACTGCTCCCGTATCTATATAACTTGACTGAGAGTGGATGCTTGGGTTATTTCCAGACAGAGCCGACAGCACATTTGACCGGCGAAATATCTGCTCTGTATTTTTCTGTCCAGGTGACAGTGCCATGGTTCTGCTGTTTGCATTGCTCGACTGCAGTCAGTAAGCCACACTGGTTGTGTCTCCAACCAGTCCTCCAACCTGAACAACCATATAGGCTAGATAGTTTTTCTTCAGCCCTCTGATACGTCCCATAGGAGTGTTTCCTGAAACAGCGCCCCCACGGTGGCAGGTGTACCAGCCTTTGTCGCCATGGTTACAATATTAAACCGTCATGGCTTGGTTAGTTATAGGGAAAGATCGTGGTTTAATATTTCCTTAAGATTAGAGGATTTTTGTTGCCATGGTTACAATAATAACAACATGGTTAACTTTGCTGAACGGTCATGGATAATAGAAACGACATAAACTGCTACTTTCACATGGGAAGTGAACATCGCTCTCCTGTGTCATATTCCTGTGTTTTGTTGAGCCCTCCATCTGACTGTCCCGTATGTCACCATGTCAAAATACTAATTTCTCTTAAATCATTGGTATTTGCCAAATTTGGAGTCTTCTCCTATAGAAAAAAGAGGCCATATAGGTTGTTTGTGCAGCAGATTATGACCCATTAGTTACATTTTGTTGGTAGGTGTTGTTGTTAGCAATTTATGTTGTTTCTGTTATCCATTACCGTCCCACAAAGTTAACCATGTTGTTATTATTGTAACCATGACAACAAAGATCATCTTATGTTGAGGAAGTACTTGTTTTAACCCCTAAGTGGTTGTTCAGGTTGGGGGTTTGGTTGCAAGTGTGTATGTTCAGGTGGTTCTTGTACAGTTCACTGTGTCTCAAACAAACACACAACACTGTAGATTCATTTTGGAAAAGTACAGCAGTCGATTTGCTGTCTGTGAGGGGGATGCCACCACAGCTGGATGTGAAACAGCCTTGGGCTCTTTTTCTACCTCGAATTCTTTTAGTCTTTCTATTGTAAAGATATTAAAGTGTAATTCTGATTCGTTACAGCAAACACAAGCAGTCAAAGAAACAGTTATAAGCTGTTCTTTACTCAAAAATGTGTTTTGCTTATTTCTACTTCACTTGGGTGTTTGAGCTTTCACTGTGCAGAATACTGTACGTGCAGAGTTTGACACGCGAAGGTTTATTTCAAATTCCTCTGCAGAGGGTGGAAAGTTTCTTTGCACTCAACTTAAATCACAGCAGGAGCAGCTGCACGAACGTCCCACAGCAGCTCCACTCGGGATTCATCCCCTCACCCAAATTTAGATTTTCTGAGCAGAGAGCTTCGAAACCAAACTTGTCTTGAAAAAACCCATGGTAGCTGTCACAGTTAATCCATATTTTCTACAGTCAGAAATGATTCCCTACAAACCGGACAACAGAAAGTATCTTTTGTTTGGACCTCTAATTGTGACCAACCAATTCAGCCTGTCAGTTCAGCGTTTGCTATGGTCCATCAAAATAATGTCAGTGAATGGATGAATGGAGACACAAAGAATCTTATTGAGTCAGCCAATAGCGTCCAAACTGTTTTTATCCCAAAAACAACAAAAAAGCAATAAAAGCTGATTGTGCATTTGTGAAACAGAGCTTAGGAACCTTTTCCCTCCATTGTTTGAGCAGTGGAGAGCTGCTCTGCTGCTCCCTCTGGGTCTGTGTGGTTGCTCAGTGAGTCAGTAGCTTCAAGTAAGAATGGACCATCTATTATCATACTGTAGACAGTTGCAAAGATCCAGTAGTCTTTGATTGTAAGCTTAACACAGCCAATAACTCCAGTCAAACACACTCTGCTAGACTGTGATCAAATGTCCTCTAACACGGAGCCCACACATGCAGGGGAACCTGCAAATCCCCAAATCTGCCGTTCAGATTCACCGTTGAGAGTTTGACATTAAATGCTGTTGCAGTGGAAGAAAGTTTGGAGTTTGGAGAACACCAATGGGAACTGGTAATAATTCTCTGTGAGCGACACCTTTCATATTACACTATCAATTAATCAGTTGTTAATATAACATATAGACTGGTGCAGCTTTAAATCAACTGTGGGCTGCTACTTAAGTGTATATACAGTAGGTGTAGTTAGGTTATAATATTATAAACATAAATATTCCAAATACTTGGTGGGATTTATATTGTGAATCAGTAACCCATCTCCTTTTCACTTTCACTCTCAGACAGTTCAGGTGACCATGAGGATAAAAAACAATAGATATCAGTTGAGGGGAAGCCGTTTACTATTCTAGGGCTGCAATGGAAGCAGGATATTGGGGTCAGAAGGTCGGCGTTCTCCTCTGCTCTTTCTGCGTGTCTAATAGGCTGCTCCTCTTCGAGACGGCTGTGAAACTGTGTCCCATTGAGTTTTCAGCAATGTAAGAGAAAGACACAGATAGACACAGAGAACTGAGACAGAGAGAGAGTGTGTGTGTGTGTGTGTGTGTGTGTGTGTGTGTGTGTGTGTGTATTTGTATGTGTGTGTGTGTGTGTGTTTTCTGTCATGCTGTCCTCCAGCGACGGTCATCGCTTTAATCTGCTTCACTGAAGTCATCTAGGCAGAACGCATTGCTCAAGAGACAGATGCTGTTTCACCTCTCCCCACTTATGCACACAAACACAATAGTGGGTGAAATGCACATACATAGACACACACCGTACACCAATACCTATTCCCTCAGACCATGTCAAAGACATTCATGCCTTGATCCCCTTACAAAGCAGGTATCAATAGAACAGTGTCTGGGCTTAGAGGACAGACAGGATTCTGAAGTGAGAGAATGCAACCTGAATAATTTTCTCAGCATTGTGTGATCTTTAGCTTCTAATGTACCATTAGTATTCAGCAGTGAGGACAGTGTGTACAGGCCTGTGCTGTGTAGAGTGGTGGAGAATAAAGAAACACATCTTCACATGCAGATGAAAAGGAAAGTCTGACCTCTTCACAGGTTCTTTGTCCTCAGAAAACTCTCTTCAGAGCTCTGGCATCTTAAAATGCTTGAATTAATTTGAATAAAAACGGTATAATTATAAACCAACAGCCTGCAAATACTGTATTTTAAGATACGAATCGTGCACAAGAATAAATGATCAATAATTTGAGGATTCAATAATTAATGTGCACAGATGATCAAAAAATAAACCCCTGGATTCTGTACAGACTATTTGTAAGATTTTGTGCTGGAGGGAACTGAACGAGATGCACATATTAGATTATTATTTTTCCTAGGATGTTCCTAGGATTTCAACAAGAAAAATGCCCAACACCTTCAAAATCTACATCCTGAGAATCCACATGAAGGGGGACCACCACGGGTTTTACACATCTGCTCAGGGGTGTTGGGGAGTAGTGTTAACATGTGAAAACAGTAGTGTAAAACCTTCAGTGTCTCCAGAGGGAGCTTTGTGAAGTCTGATAAATGTCCTCAAGTGATGGCACTTGAGTCAGCGTTGGTTGGAGCTGAACACTACAAGTTTGTAGTAATTGAAAACTTTCATTCTGCCTTCTATACACAGTACTTTGTATGTTTGAAGTCTGAAACAGTGACTGAAAAGCAACACTACGTGTTAACCAGTCACTTCCAAGCCATTTGCAGCCATTTGCAATACTGGCAACTCTCTTGGGAAAGTAGAGAAAGTCGCTAGATTTGTTGCTAGGTTGTTGCTAAGTATCTCTGATTTTGCTTGGTATCTTCACTTGAAATGTTATAACTGTATTTTCATAATATTACAACTGTGCAGAATGAGGTTTCTAATTAGAAGAGCTCATTGAGCTTGACTTCATCAAGGAGCTGCTGCTGGTGCCCTCTGCTGTTTTTCCTGGGCGTTGTTCATACACACAGTATGCACCGATCAGCCTCAACATTAAGACCGGTACCTGGTTTTAATGTTGCGTGTATCTGAAATCACCATTACTGCCACAGTGACAGACTACAATTATAATGTGCAGTTATTACTGAACAGACCTCCACACTATCATGAAGGCTAATTTTACCCCACTCCATCCCTCTCATTGAATTTCCTGCAGCATTTAGGATGCACTGCACAAACACTAATTTCTTCAGTTGCTGTTACTGTCTTTCTTCCTACCTCTCCTCACACACACACACACACACACACACACACACACACACACACACACACACACACACACACACACACAAACAGTCTACCGTAGTTAATAATTAGCTGGATACGGCTGAAGCCCGTGGTGGAATCAGCTGCTAATCTGTTCCCATTGACTGAGCTGAGAAAGCAAATTAAGCAGCTAATGAGCATCATGACATCATTCAAATGACTGTGATCAATCTCCACAGAACAACCACAGTCAGCACGTTGACCTCCCTTACACACACACACACACACACACACACACATACAAACACACACATGCACGCACACACGTCCTTGTCTTACTACATTTGTGGGGACACCTTATTGACAATGCACTCCATACTCCCTTACCTCGACCTTAAAGTTGTCTAACATGGTTTCTTGTCAGGAGCAGGTGGAGGAGATGGTGGCTTGACGAGAGCATCAGCCATTGCTGTGTTTAACAACAGCTGTTGTTAATGTTTGCTATGTAGTGATAGCAAAAAAAAAGTCTTAACCCTCAATCAGCCATTTAAACTTATGGTGTCCAGCATTTTGGTCCCCAGAGAGCTGTCGGACCCTACAAGTATAGTGGGCTCCCAGTCTCAGATTCAGTGAAATATTTTCCTGTTCTTTCCAAGATGTATGTTTCATCTCAGCCTCCCCTGGTAGTTGCTGCTAGTTTCCCAGTCTTGGGAACTTCAGTCACTTCACTGTCTGACTTCACTGTCTGACTTCTCCATCCTGTCTGTGGCACTCAGTCCTCAGTTCCTACTGAGCGGGGCCCATGAAAAGTCTGTCAACAGTCTGAATGTGTCCTTACTGTCTCTAAGTGCCTCCTGATGACCTACTCTCAAACCCACTGGTTTTTCTTGAACACATAATACACGAAACAAATATGTAGTTTCATTTTTAAAAAAGTAATTTCCTAAAGCCGCTGCTCACCATAGTTTTTTTTTTTTACCAATTGTTCAAACAAGAGGAAATAGTGTGGGCTATTTTCAGCTGTGGTCTACAGTATATGACACGCTGCTGTTACCGTATGCCTCCTGCTCGGTCCTTGGCTTATTGAATTAAAATTAATATTGGTCATGTCGGCACTGTGACAAAACTTTAGAAAGCCATTTAGAGAGAGTGTGTGGTACAGCCAGGCCCAGCGCTGATAACCACTCTTATACATCACTGATTGCTCCACAAGCTGAGCTATTACCATTAATAGGGCTTTCTGTATGCAAGCCCGGAGGAGCGGTCTAACTCCTAAAGCAGCTATGGCAGCATTAACTCATTATGGTGACACGCTGTGTGGCTCCAACAAATATGAGAAACACTTAAGTCTGGAGCTCCATAATAATAGCTGTTCCTTTAAATTACCATAATGTCTTACAGTATTATGTAGCATATCAGCAGGCAAGATTGCTACTGATTCACTGTACATGATTTATTCTCTTATTCATCACAGGTAAAAATCAGTTTTAGATGCAATTACAGTGAATTACCTGTGACAGGTATGAACTACAGTGAAGGCAGCTGTATGAGATATGACTGACATGCTGCTTCTTGCTGTAGGGGTCTCATTTAACCTGTTTTAGTTCATCAAATGTGCATTTTAAAGGTCCCATATTGTATGAAGTGAGATTTCCATGTCTTCCATGTCCGCCTGGGCCCACCATCCAATAATACTATTATTCTATCACTCAGACAAGAGTCAGTCAATCAGAATAGAGGCTCAGAGCAAATATACACAAATATATCTTCTTATGGATAAACACTTCAAATAAAACTGTAAATTTCAAATTCGGAGCATATTGTGAGTGTTCACTTGGCTTGGACAAATGTGACAGACTGAAAAAAACTGTAATTAAAATGTAATTTGTTCTAACATAATCTGTGGATGCTTTGGATGCAAATTACAGAAAAACATACTTGAATAAAACAAGTGGTTAAAGTTATGCAGTGGCTGAATGTGGAGAATGTAACACTATCTGTCACAAGTTTGAAATGGAGTGTATTAATGTAGAGCTTCTGGTTGGATTTGCAGGCGTGTAAATAAACAACTCAAAATATGTAAATGAGACAGTTGTGGAGAAGTTGGGTTCTCTCTCCTCTCGTTTCTCTCAGCTCTAAACAAAACACACAGACATGAGAGAGAAATCTTCTCATCTCACGCTTGGCAAGAAAGTGAATAAGCAAATCCTTGTTTAACTTGAATTCAACTTTATGAAGATGCTGTGGATGGGGAAAACTCTGAACGTGTATCTGTGTTGGTGTTGTCAGTAGAAGACGGTGATAAAAAGTCTATTAGTGAAAGTAGAAAGTAGACAGAGGTGCGTTCTGACTGGAGGAGTTCAGATTAACACAATTTTTTTTTGCACTTGACAGGATTTATTCCTTCATATAATTAGCTGCTAAGAGCAGACAGACAAACACACACACACACACACACACACACACACACACACACACACACACACACACACACACACACACACACACACACCAGCAGAACCTCTATGTCTGCAGAGTTTATCTCAGTGCAATAGAGGGAGCACTTGGTCAACCAAGTATGAAAGGGAGCAACACACACACAAACACACACACACAAACACACACGCAGATATCACTTTGAATTCAATGATTTTATCTTTATACTTGTGATGATATCATGTTACACTATCTTAGCGGTATTAAAATATTTTTTATCCCATTATATACAATACACATTATATACACACACTACACACTACTTTAAATTACTGCCTTTGAGATAAAGTAAAATTTTCAGGCAGTGACTGGTTCACTGAGATGCACGTGTAAGATAAAACATAGCAACCATGAATCACAACAGTGAACATTTTCTTCTATTTAAGTATATATGCTTTAGTCAGATATTTATCATTGTTGTGTGGGACTAAAGATGCACCTGCTGTGATGAGAAATCTCCCTGCTGTTTCACCCAAGGACAATTTAAAGTCAACAACCCATGTCCCTCCTGACCACCTTGACAAAAACTAAATTACAACAGCAAATACATTTCCTAGACAAACCTACTGTGTTTGTTGTTGCAGTTTAATTGTATAGAAACATGAATGTGTTCTGTTCACTGGTGGGTTGCATTTCTGATGATCCAAGCAATATGTGCATCTCAAATTGTGCACTTGAGTGAGTGTCAGGCTTGTAACTGGCTCATTATTGACACCTATTCATGCCTTTGTGAATAATGAGGTGCCGACCTTTGACCCCTGTCAAGTTCCAGAGGTTTGATTTGAATAAAAGCTGAATAAAATGTATATTTATGTGAAAGCTTGTCATTGAATTACTTTCATTTTTGGCCATTTTATTTGTTGCATAGGATGCTGAGGCAGTTTCACTGAAAGCCTCAGAGAGTGCACTGATTAGCTGTTTATATATCATAGATATCATATTTGACAACCTCAGAATCAATACATTTTGTAACTGGACTAACCAACTTAAATAAAGCTAATGTCTTGCTACTACAACCCTTTGCTGTTTGGGCTGATGTTATAATCACACGGCAGAGACTGGAGGGGGTCTGTGGGCCACGTGAGGTTAATGACTTCAGAGAGCTTCCATCAGTCAGCTGTATGTAATGACATTTACATTTCAATGCTGACTGGCCTTGAGTCACCAGTTTTGCAAGCTAGAGAGTCTCTGAAACTCGAGTCTGAATTTCTTCTCATTTTCAGTATTTTGAACCCTGGGCAGCACCACTTGCCTTTAATCATAAAACCAGTAACAGCTTCAAGATTTACTTTACATGTCTGACTGATTCTGGGAAATGTCTGATGTATATTTGTTGCTGAGTTAAAAAAAATTCTGTCCAGCAGTTTGGTAGTGTAGGTGTACAGCTGTGTGCGAGCTAAACACACCTCCAAGTTTGAAGACAGCGGCTGGCCTTTGAGGTTTATACTGGAAGCTTTTGTGATACCTCAATGCTATACTATACTACTGATACTTTCACATGTCCAGATCTGTGTGAACTTGACAGGATTTCAGGTGTGTGTCTCTCAGTAGTTCATGGTTGATTCAAAAAGCATCAGTCAAACCTGTTGTGAGTCATAAGACCTTTCCCCAGAGAAGAGGTGAGAAGGCAGGTTTGTGCGTGCATGTATTAACACAGCGAAGTGGATTTACCGTAGAAATACAGTGAGTGTTAAGCAGGAAACTGGATCGACACCAAAGTATCGACAAGCTGTCAAATTAGTTGAATCGTCCTTGATTGTGGGAAGAGAAGAGAAGAGAAGAGAGAAGAGAGAAGAGAGAGAGGAGAGAGCAATCAAACATCCACATATCCCATAGGAAGTACAATACAGTCAATAAATCCAGTAAACACACACTGTGCTATTTGCAGCATGTTTCTGTATTTGTTTGTGTTGCGAGTATTTGCAGCACATGTTGTCAAAAACACTTTAAAAAATCTAAATTATTTTTATGCTTGTAAGAAAAGGACCAAGATACTTAACTAGAGCTGATGTGGCTCGAACATGAACCGTGGCAGAGTTGTGAAGTGATAAGAGTTGTAAGAGTCCAGTACATTTTGTACATAGAAAATGTAATTTTAACCTGTGGACACACAGTATATGAGGAGAACAGTCCACTACAACTCCAAAGGTGTATTTCAGTGAGGGACCGTCAATCACAGAGCTTGTAAATGACACCACAGAATAAGCTGAAGCTAAACATTGCACTTCCTACACTTTACTACAGCTCGGATTTGCACCTCTAATGGGCTTCTCCATAGCAACAGCAGCTAAGAATCACGGGTGTCATAGCATTTAGGGCCATCTGCCACACCAAACTGGCAGATAAAAACATGATTTCTCACAAACAAAGTTTCAACTTTTGTCAGATTTTTCCCACATATCCAGTTCTGCATCTGGCCCACGGCAGCACAGATGGACCCCGGGGCAGATACAGAATGTGAATCTGCCCCAGGGTCATGATAGTTTAGGGAGCTGTGGTCAGCATATCAAATCCTGTGTATCTGCTTGCTGCCCAGCAGACATCACACCAGGCCGCTGGCTATACCTGTGTTGTAGTGACCACATACTTTCAGGCTGAGCACAAATGAGCCTCAAGTAGCATTTCTGGTCAAGGACAGAGATTCAGTCGCAGAGACAGTTCAAACAGAAAGTGTCTTTAATGAAGAGCCAAAAGGTAACAGGTACTCAGTCCAGTAATGTCAAACATTAGCAGGCGGGGGGGCGGGGGGGGCAAAAAACAAGGAAAAAGGCAAAGTCACTCTCACCCAGTAACCCTAACCACTTGGCTTTGTGTCCGGTGGCTTTTATCAATGTTATTTGGCCAAATGTCAGTGACTGACTGACTGACTGACTGACTGACTGAATATCGAGAGATGAAGCAGCAGTTTGTTACCCGGACACAGGATGTGCTCTGTGTGAGAGACAAAATAAAATTTATATTATGTCCCTTTAACTTTCTCTGAGTGATCATCTTCCAGCTGATATCGCAACACAGTCTTTGTCTTTAACTTATGCGTTTGGTGATTTTGTCAGACGACGTCATGGTTTTGAATTCAAGAATTTTCAGGATGGGACACGTTTCAGTCACTATTTATTCAACTTGTTCTGTTGTCAGACAGGAGAAACAGAAAAATGTGTAAATGAGAACAGCCTGTATTGTGCATTCAGCTGTACGCCTATTAAAATACTGTATATGTGAGCACAGAGAGGAGAAGAGAAGCAAACAGACATTAGGCTGAATGAAGATACGACACGATGATGTCCGTCTTCAGTTGCATATTGACTGTACACGGTCAAAACATATACTAGGTTTTGACCTGGTGTTGTTGTATAATACATTGTTACATAAGTTTGCAGTAGCTTTTCAGTGTTTTTCTCTTAGTGAACATTAGATATATTTCCTCAGTTTTTTTAATTTAGGATAGCTTTATTATGTTTCTAAAAAAAAAACCTTTTCAAACTTGTAGGACATTGTTCTTCTTCAGTCTAATTCAGCCTGTCAAAAAAAGTAAATATCCCCTCTAGACACGCAATTATTTTGGAAAATACAGATTCTTCTTTCCCCATGTGCTGCTTTCATTTCCTTTCTGTTCTTTTCTCCCAAGATGCATTAGTCTCATCTAAACAACATTAGCATAACACTGTAGAGCTAGGCTTCAGTTTTAGAAGCTGTTATATAACTGTGGTGACCTGGGAAAAAAAACCCTGAAATCAGTTATTTGTGTAATAAAAGGCTGTTTGAGTTCTCAGTGCGTTTAGTGTCAGATGTCAGACAATCAGGACACAGCAGAATGTGAGACATGAGGCCTTCAGTCAAGTGAAGTCTGTCCCTGAAGAGTACATAGTCATTATTTCCTGTAGAATTACTTTTGGATTGAATCACATGCATGATCAGGGTTTACCACCGCGTTCTGTTTGTGACTGTGTTTCTATGTGTGTGAGCATGCTTACATTTCTGAAACGTTTCCCTGATGTGATGCGATGTTCTACATCAGTGCAGTGAGGCGGGACACGAGTTCATGCTGTTTCTACAATGCTTGGCTGTAGACTCTTTCCATCCACCTGTTTTTTTGCTTATTTTCAATTTGCACATAAAAAAAAAAAACCTGTGTAAAAGTGTAAATGCCAAAAATTCGAAAGAATCTTGAAAAATTACATTTATGTTTGGATGAAGTGGAACATTTGGTGTATTGATAAAAGCGAAGTGTGAGAAAGTGCAATGGACCAGACTTAACGAAACGTGACTTAAATGTTTTCTGGTGTGTGTGGAGCGATGAGGACAGTGTAACATTCCTTAAATTAATACATGAAAATAAACATTTAACTGTTTTTTTTTTTTTCTTTTTACAAAAACATGGGGTTTTAAGGCCCTTGGTTTTCTAACAGTTAGCTGAGCTGAGACCCTAGTACTTCGATTTAAATGTGTAATCCCCAGGCTCTCGGTCAATGATGTTTGCTGCCATACTATTTTCATTTCTTGGGATCCACCTGTTGGAACCTTTGTTGCCATGGAAAAGAAGGACACATTTCTTGGCTGCATTTGAAGGAGCCTTCGAACTGGGACAGTCGCCCCGCTGTGATGCATTCGGTCTCCACATGCAGCCTCCGAAGGATGCGGCCCCTGAATTGGGACACAGCTATCATTACGCCCTCTTCTTCTGCGATAGTTTGATGGTACCCGACTTGAAAATTGAAAAGCACCAGCTCCTCCAAATATTTGCATAATGATAGTGAATAGACATGTGCAATAATCAGCATTTTGTTCTGATGATTTTCTGGAAATCAGGTAAAAATGTGTGCTCTGTTTGGATGGAAAATTATAGAATATTATCATAGTATCATATCATAGTCATCATATTCTATCAGTACACTAGTCTTAATTTAAATAATTTCATGATAGTGAGTAAAGAAGTTCATTCTGACCGTATGAGCACAATATGTGGCACAATAATCACAACTCATCTCAGCTCCTTGGTAAGGAGAGCACAATGGATTTATCAGCACGTTTTTACTATTGCTGGAAATAAAACTGATAAGGGGCTTAAAAGCTCAGTAGAAGCAGGTGATCATTGTCTGTGGGTTTGAACAAACTCCTTCACATACAGTCATTTGATATATTTATTGATATAAATGTTGAATTTTGCAGCAGTTTCATCAGTTTTCCTTTCATTTCAGTGCAGCAGTTCTCTGACAGCCTCCAGTTGAGCCGCAGAATTGATGGAGGCAAACTGTCCGTATAGAAAAGATGGATAACACACCGCTGTAGCAATACAAAGAACAACACAGGCTGCCTCCTGACAGAATCTGTCAGCTGCTGCACTTTGCCTTCACGGCGCTTCACTCTTGTGCCGACATATGAGTCTTTCCGCATGGAGAGCTATTGGATTAAAGAATGGCTGTTTAAGCAGGTCACCTCTAGAGAAAATGGGTTAGAGAAGCAAGGCTGCTATAGGCTGCTCTCTAAGGTTAGACCCAGAGCATGACTGGAGATAAAAACTGTACTTGATCGGGACTGAGGGAGGACGATATAGGTAATGTGAGACAGAGTGCATTCAATACAGAGGCCTGTATGGAAAAGCCCACAGTGACTGAATTAAGTGTCTTCAAAAGAGACCGAGAGCATAAAGAGGTTTCAGGCACAGTAACTGTTTTAGCAATAGCCTTAGAAAATTAAGAATCTTAATTATTGTTAAAATAGTTAAACACACAATCAGCTGCAAACTGTTCTTCTGCGGGACACTGCAGGAGTTGTAGTGCTCTCAGCCTTTGTGCTGAGCCTGTGGAGCTGTGGGCGATGGCACCGAGCGACACAGCTGACAGTTGGAGGGAGATGTGAACTCACTGGAGAGCACTGTGTCGTACTGACAAAAGTTACAGTTGGAAAACTCTCAAACAAATTTACTTTTCATCAATGTTCACCCTTCATTTTAATTAATCTCATTTAGAGTTCAGTTCAATTTCATTAATTTCTTTATTTTTCTGGCCCAGCATTGTTCATGCATTAACCAAGGCTGGATTACTGACCGCACAAAGAGGGCAACTGAAGAAGGAACTAAAGGAAAGAAAACATATGAGTCTTGTACTTATAGTTACTCTTGAGCCCCTGATTACAGACGGGTCACAGTGTTGTTTTATAACCATACGGAAGCAGTATGGGATTACACCAGTTTGGGATTTAGAAAAGTATTGATGGACATATTATAGATCAAATGATTAACCGTTCAAGACAATCTGCTGGTTAATCAATAATGGAAAATAATGGTTACCTGCGCCCCTGATATCTTTAATATCTCAGTTGATATTATGCTTCTTGCATATTCTTCAATAAATCTGGTTTGGTGGAAGGCTCATTAGGGCCAACGTGCCATGGTCCCCAGGACCCCCTGACAGGTTTACTCTTTATATGTTATTGAAATACAAGAATGAAATATACCAGATGCTTGTTCCTCACGATGATGTCACGACTGTTTCCCTGCTGTTCGGCTGATCTTGACGTGACGTCCTACACTGGAGTTCAGCTGGGTCTTGAGGTTACCACTGCCCTTGTTAATTTAAACCTAACCTAAGACATCTGATTTAAGTCTATATTGTCTACACACCACTTATTAACTATGTACATCGATTAATAGGCCAGATCAACCTTGTAGATTGACTTAACTAACCAGCTGACCGCACCACTCTGCACAGTCTAATGAGTGATCCGCACCACACAGCCTAATTAGCTGCTGTGAGTCAGACAGCACTAACACTGCTGATGATGTGGACTCATTTTCACTGAGAGGAAAATAATGAGCAGAGGGTAAAACAAGATAATGGCTGCTCTCAAGGTGGCCAATCACAGCTGCTTTATTAGCAAAGCATTGTGGTCTGGATGTGTTACAACATCCTCTTAAGACCGACTGTTTACAGATGCTGCCGTTTGTCAAAGTGTCAGTGTTTATTACGCACGGGATGCATTCAGCTGTAAATCACCACTCTGCTATCACCTACATCACCTAACTGTTCAGACACGTTAGACTCAACAACACTGCAGCAGAAGTTATTTGAAAGAAGTAGCTGTTTAACTCTGCTCACCCAGTTATCAAAGGTTTACATCCATATCAGGAACACGGACATGTACCTCTTCAAAACTACGGGGTGAATGTGTTTGTCTTCACCAGCAGCAATGATGGACTGGACCCCTGTCCTGGGTGCCTCTCAGTATCGCACGTCTGGAAATAGGACAGATGGAGGCTGCAGTGAATGATGCTGCACAAATGTAGATACGGATCATGATAAATTATGGGTGGATAAAAAAGTTCAAGTTCCTCAGCAGACATGTTTTAAACTATGTAAAGAGCCGCTGCCATGATTAATATTTTATTTAACATGGTTTTCCAAAAAGTGAAAAAAAATGCTGCCCACCACAGCTGCTTGTGCTGGGTTGACAAGTGAAAGAGCAGAGAGTATCAAGATGGTTAGAGGAGGAAACATCTCAGCCACATGTTTGAGCCTCAGTTGGACTCAGATGAGGAGTCTGTTGTGAAACCAAAATCAGAGACTAGCGGACGTATCAGAACGTTTAGTAGTTAGCATTTTTATTTGTTTAAGTGGATTGTTAGCTTGTAATTGGCAGTGGCTGACACAGTGTTAGTGGTTGCGCTGATGCAAACTGTCACTCTCTGTACAGACAAGGTTTCAGGTTTGTTTAGTCCCGCCCACCACAAGTTGACAGGATTGGTTCCTCAGGTTTGTGACTTCTGAAACCTTGTCTGAGTCTGTTTTTATGAGACCGTCATTGGTTCACTGCAGTTCCAAGGTAGAAATACTCAGTCATGGTGCTGACCGATTATTTCACTCATGCTATGTCCTGTATTATATAAAAACACCATATGGTCACTTTAAGAAGGGTAAACACTTGATTTTCATTACAGGGGGTCTTTAAGAAAATGCATTGAAAAATGAATGTGACTGAAGTCCTGTCCTCAGCATATCCTACCCCGACATACTAGTACTGTCTTAGCAGAGTGCCCATTCATCTGTATGTCTGCTGAATAACAGCCAACATTTATCCACTTTATCTGCCCAGTGAAAACATCATCTCTGGGGCCACATCTTTAGTGATGTGCTGCCACTTTCCCACTTTTCAGGAAGCGAGTGATCATGGTCAGAGGAGGTGACAGTTAACAACTGGATGATGTTTTTATTCGTCACATCACATCAAACTCTTAGAAACTAACAACAACAACAGACAAAAAAACTCATAATGTAACAAAATAGTTAACAATGCATCACAAGACATTTGCTCTGCAGCTGCCAGTCACCTCAGCTGTCACTGCCACAAACACTAACCTAATGAGAGCGGCAAGCTACAGATTCATAAATAACCATCCAGGGCTTATGTAGACGGTTCACATGTGCTTTACACAAGACTCACAGTCCGGGGCTTAATATGTTTAACTCGCTGTCCAAACACGTTAGAGAAAGAAAATGCAGCTGTCACGTTTCCAGCATCGCACACATGAAATGAATTTGACAGTTTTGCTTATCAGCCAGTTATCAGGCCCCAGCAGCCGCAGACACTTAAAGGAGGGGGGAGGGGTTTGCTCCGCGAGGCCCTGAGGTCATATTCTATCAAGACTGGTGACAGATTCTCCAGGACGCTCACATTCCTGTGTGTCCACATGCACACATGACAGGATGCGTTTGGATAGGAGCACTACCAATAACTTATACTTATGCAGTGGAGTTTTCAAAGAAGTGTTTTAATATTGTGTTACACAAAGGAAAATGTTACATACAATTGATCAACAATAAACAAGATAAAATAAATGTGTTGATGTGCGCAAACCTGGGAGAGAGATCTTCACCTGGGCCTGATGAGTTCAGATCCTCCACCACACGATTTGTAGACTCAATTAAAACACTATCAGTCCTCTGAGTTCAATGTGATGAAGGCTTTATTACAAATAAATCAATACGCTGCTACAAAGTGAGTTCAGGTCCCAGGAACGAGCGGAACTGTCTCAGTTGTGGCTCATTTTTACATCATCGCGTACCGCTCAGTTCTAGGTCTCTACCCACCGTTTCACCTTCTGACCTGACACTACACCTTCACACCATGACACTGTTATTTCTCATTTTCTGGTAATTTCCATCTCAGCAAAAAACAATCAGATTCTCCCTTGTTGGAAATATAGAAAAAATGTTGGTTATCGCACAGTCCAGTGATACTCAGATCTATATTCCATATTTCCTGGAGCATCCTTAAAGATTACAGAAAAAATAAACTGCATCATACTTAGAATATGAGAATATTATTCATTGTCTTTACTGGTTATAATCACCTGGTGTTTGTTATGGAGAGGAGGACACCTCTGTGGATAATTCAGCTCCTGGTGAAAACCTCCTGAACGACACTGAAGGAATCTGATGTGTGAGTCTTTTTTTTTGGGGGGGGGGGCATTTTGCCTTTATTGACAGCCACAATGAGAGAGGGACAGGAAAGTCAGGGAGAGAGAGAGAGGATTCGGACCCGTGGTCGCTGCAGGTGGGACTGAGCTTTAATGGCACACACTCTACCAGGTGAGCCAACGGGGCGCTCGCAGACGAGTGAGTCTCATTGCTCGTCAGTGCTTATATCCGTTACCGCACAAACTCAATCCCCTGGCATTACTTCCTCAATGAAAGCGTTCGTGTTTGAACCCTGTGACCCTCAATCCAAATGGAAAATGCACTTCTCCTTTTTTTTATTTGTTTCAGGCCACCTGCACACACACACACACACACACACACACACACACACACACACACAAACACACTCGTACACACACACACGCACATTTAATAAGAAGTCCATGGAGGGCGCAGCTGGCCCCTCCATTCACCAGCTGAGGTTATTAGCTTCCACTCTCTCCTCCACTGCCACTTATGACACGTAAGGAACGGTGTGCTCAACACTTCAAAGCCAAAACATGCCAAAGAGACATTTTCAGTTCATTCAGCTGGAACCATTCAAAAATGTTCATGCAAATTATAATGTGCACCCAGATTTAGATCTGGATTCTAGATGGAAAAGGCAAATTTCACTGATAACTGATTTCATGCTCACTGGTTCTCTGATGACTTTTTCTGGCGACATTTGTGGTTTCCAAGACTGTGTCAGTCAGTGGTGGCACATCACTGGAAACCAACAGCTTGCAAACAGGCTATTGATCATTGTTGTTCACAGTCATTGCTCCACAGCGATCTTATCAGTCCTCTGCTCTTACAAGAGCTCAGGAGATAACCTGCTGCACTGCTAGATAATGGACAAGCTGGCACCGGTGACCTAGAAGTAACACAAAGTGCCACCGTGAAGCTTAGAGGGCCGCGCTGATCGGATCTAACCTTTCTTGTTCCTGCACATTTCCACAGCCTTCAAATAGCAACAGTGTCCTCCTGCTGCTGAGACGTGATCCAAACTGAAAAGCCAGTACAAAAAAAACAACTAGATTATCACCTTAGTATTTCTACATGTGATGTTTCCATCAGTAACATCACTATGAAAAAAAAGCACAGGTGTGCAGACAAGCAATGCAAAAACTATTTCCTTTGTCAAATACTTTATCAGTGTAGGAAATACTCAGAACCTGCCGACGGAGGTTCCGAGGCTCCAGACCATAAATGCATCATGGTTTCACTGAGGCCCGTCCATGTTCAGCGGATCTGCACCTGTCAGGTGATATACAGGTTAGATGGAGCTTCGTAGGCGGGTTGCAGCGCCATCTCCTCCAAAATAAATTAATATCCCACTAATTTGCTTTTTTGGAGGAAATGTAATTGCGGCCTGAAATATGTTACGTTATTTTTGCTATGATCATTGCTACTGCCAGCTGTCTCTCTACACTGAGTTTGCCTTGAATTTAGTTTACCCTCGTGCAGAGCAGCACACAGAGTGAGAAAGAGAATAGAACAATACTGCTATACAGCCTAGAAACTCTAGTGAAAGTGTCACTTATATGTAATGTTGCTGGTAAGATGTCAATACGACTATCAACAGGTCTTTTCTCTGTCTAATTTTGCACCTGAATAATCACACCTGAAAAATATGCGAGATTCCGAATCTCTAGATCAAGTGACGCAACGGCGAGGTGTGAGACGTGTGATGCAGGCAGTGTGTCCGCTCTAACCTGTTAACGTGGGCGCTAAAATGAAAACCAACATGTTTTTGACAGTGACAGAGACAACCTGAGGAGACTATCCTTACCCAAAGACTACAGTATCAATCATCAGTTCAAAAGTTGGAAATGACACTAATTTTTATTTCTAACAAGCAGTCTCTGGGGGGGTAACAAGCATAGTCCTTTCTCAGGAGCAAACTTATAAACACTATCGGTCCAAATCTTTATCATGTTCATGTTGCAGGTTGCAGCTCGGAGGTTGCTGTCATTGTTTCCCGTAACAAAGGGGATTTTGAAAACTGTAACACGCAGACAGAGGAAGAGGAGCAGAATGCTACGCTAATGTACGCAACCAATGGCAGGCTTACACCCACAGTCTGCATCTGATACGTCAGACCAGATTCAAATGTGACGCAAGCTTTAACCGAATTTCAGGAAAATCGACAAAATGTTTCAGTGCAAATAAACATGCAAATACTAGGAGTCAGCTCATTGAGATAAACAGCTGGTGTCGCTTATTTTCCGGTCGGGTGCAACTATTTTTTTGTCACAAGATTTGTTTTTAATTATCAGAGCTCCCACTCAGGTTTTTTATATGCAAAGTGAAAAAATGCATAAAACAGGTGAATGGAAACTCACCTTTAGTGGGAGCAAATCAAAAAACACTCAAATGAATCATTTTTCTAACAGCCATAAGTGTCATTTTGGAAAGGACGTGTCGTCTCTGGGTAGAAAAGTCTCTTGAGTGAACTACTTACTTTTCATACTTTCATACTGTTATCTGACATCAGTGATGTAGTACCACACAAACGCCTGAATGGTGGTATTTTTATAAACACTAACTGCGAGTGACAGATCTGTGTTAGGAGTCACTCGTCGGCTGCTTTGATCAGCAGCTGCTCAGCCTCCACTGGCCAGCTGCCGATCTGCAGCACACACTTGCACATCAGCTGTTTTTACTCTTCACGTGACTGAGAATGAATATGTGTGTGTGTGTGTGTGTGTGTGTGTGTGTGTGGGTGTGTGATGGTGTGCAACAGACTTTAAAGATGAGAGGGAGAGGTGTTGTGGGAAGATAGAATGAATATTAACACTTTAGAAAAAAATGTATTTTACCCACTCTACTGGAGAAAAATTATTTTCCACATGTGCAGGACTTATTTATGAGACAATATGAGACTATTTTTCTTCATACCCATTTAAACTACAGTTTTGGAAACAATTTCCAGTACAAGTCGGAGCTTTTAGGATTCTGCTGCTGGGGCTGAATGATCACAGAAAGATTTAATTTACTTCTTTACGACATTTTATAAATACAATAAAAAAGATGATATTATGATAAACATGTGTTGGATGGAGAGACAGATTAAAAGTGACCAACATCGGCATCCATGCACCATTCACGCAAACAGTGGGCGGTTCACAGGTTGTCACCACTGATATAACAGAGATGATGCAACGTGAACCGATCAGTTTTATATTTCTGTTCACATCACAGCCGATAATTCTTATCAATGCATCGATGCTGATGCAACATATACTTGCTTCTGTTCCCCAGCAGTGGTCATATTTTATATAATCTATCTGTCCTACTTCTATGATAGTAAAAGGTAAGGCCCCAACCCCCCCAACCACTGTGGAGCCCTTTAACATCCCTCGGGCCCCAATGCACAACCCCCACTACCGACCCAAACGCATACATACACACTTAAGAGACCATTACACTGGTCCTCGAGGGCTCCCATGCTATTAGCTAACTTCTGGCTGTGTTAGAGATGGCCTGAAGCCCCGGCTGTGTGAAACAGGTTCTGCTGCTATACTACTCAGTGGACAGCTACTGTAGCATGCCCAAAGCTCATTCGAGCAGCAGGAGGTGTTGCACGCTAATGTACAAAGAGGACACCGGTTAGATAAATGAAACTTGACTTTTGGTTGAAGCGCGGGTCTAGGTGGAGCTCCTGGGCTGCTGGATTATGATTTTGTGGAGGCTGAGAGCTTTGAAAAGCCATGTACAAAAGAGCAGAGGTTTTGTCGTGCCTGGCTCATGAAACATGCATGAGGTGAGACAATTCACAGTGTGTATTATTCATGCAATAGCTGAAAGTTGCTGAAAATATTATAAATTTTGTTCTGTATTTGATGATGATATACCGTGACTTTAAATATCCTCCCCAGCAAACCCCTGCGCGGATTGCAAGGTGCATTCATAAATTAGCTCTCAAGCTTTGGGATTAATAAGCCCTGCTATTACAGTTCCACTTCATTAAGCACCCACTGTATGTGTTTGTACTGCCGCCACCCCACTGCTAAATGGCTCAGCCAATATAGGTCAATGAAGAAGAACAGAGACAAAAGAGTCAGACTGAAGCTGCTGACAGCAGCGTTTCTGTTTTTAATGACAAAAAGACAAATGTTCGGTCTGTACATGAGCATTTGGAATTGAATTTTTATTATGGAAAAGCTCTATTAAATCAACAGAAATTGTATTGAGAGATCTAACTGAAATTCAATTTCCATTTGCAGTGTGGTGCTGTGGTTTTTAGAAGTTAGAGTCAAATAAATGAGGTTCTCAAGTGTTTTATTGTTGAATTTCCATTAAGTTTGAGGACGTGAACTGAAACAGTGGAGGCCAAGATATCCTAATGTTTTAGCCCCTCGTCTGGGCCAAGTTCATAAAGTAAAGGCTTTTTAGAAGGGCTATAATTGTATAAGTGCACTTCAGGGCTAAATCCTGTATGAGAGCTGGGTAACTAAGCAAAACCGACATTGTGACTATGAAGAAAAGGTGTGAAGAAGTGACATAACTCGCCTTCATTTTTAATTTATCTTAATTTATTTCTGTTAGTGTACGGATAAAACAAATGAGATTTCACATTTTGGTTTGTAGTATTTTTGAACACCTGCTTCCACTCTTTATGTATCTCCCAAAATGTTGCCATAATATAAATGTCTGTCATAACCTCCAGTCAGACTCTTACACTGACACACACTCTCTGTATCAGGAGCTGGAAGCTGCTGGCTCTCCTCCTGGCCTCAGATTCGAACTACAGAAGTGGAGAGAAGTTCATTTTAACCCTCTCTTCTCTGTTTTCCCTCCATCTGTCTCCCTCTCTCTCTCTCTCTGCCGACTGCTGGGACAAACCCGTCCATGCCTGACTGGTCCTCCCTCTCAGAAGCTCCGTGTTGAATAAAACATGTGTGCCATGCTGTGGCTCTTCGTTACTTGCAAATCACAACCACCTTGCCTCCTTCACACCTCTCCCATCCCTCTCTTTCCTCTTTCTATGCACACTCCTCCTCTTTATCTCTGCAGATGCATTTCAGTCCATTTCCTCTCCGCTTTCTCTTCCCGCTCCTCCTCCTCTCCAGTTTTCCCTCCCCCTCCTCCTTTTTTCTGTCTTCTTTCCTACTTCTCCCTCCCTCTTCCATCTAATAGCGCTCATTCTCCCAGGTGATCGGCACTGAACTGAGCGCTTCCCCCTCTCGTACAAGAGCCGTGAGTGGTTGACTGCACTGAGCGCGCTCCCAAAGCTCTCCAGGCAACACCCCCCTCTCCCTCCAGTCTGTACAGTAGAGGCAGAAGAAGAAGAAATGTGCAAGACCACACTATTGTCTTTGCTGCTAACCCGCCACATTAGCACATAGAGACAGAGAGGATGGGCTTTCATGAAGACAGAAAGCGAGAAGAGAGGCAACACTGTGCAACAAAGGTAGAATAGAAAGAGGAGAGGGTATGCAAGTTTTCCCAAAAGCGTTTTCTGTCACACCTTAGATGATGACACCCGCGGGGCGAGGCATGCCTGTGACAGTAGCAGCCTTCCAGATGGTAGTTAGGGAGAAGCCAGCCTCTCCATCCCTGTTTTAGCAGCACATGGAGTTGTGTCTCTTTTGGGAATACGCCAATGGACAATTCCAGCAATATCCGCAGCCTGAGTCCAGAGCAAGGTAAGAAAACCAAGCAGTCCAGAATTCATACTTTTGACTTGCATGTGGGTTTGAAGAAATAAGCCAGCTGAGGATGAAGAGCGCCTTGTGCTCATCAGAAGTGAGAGAGGAAGAGTGACGGGAGAGTAGTTCCTGCTTGCATCAGCCTCCCAACTCATCTTCCTCATCTCTCATGGAAACAAATTCAATCTGGCAGTTTGACTCCAGCTCTGTCTTCTGCTTCTGTTCACTTGATCTCAGTTTTTTGTCAGGCCTGCACAGCTGCCTTCTTGGCTTCATCACTAGCCACACATGCTCGTATGAATATTCACTGCTCTCCATGGAGCCGACGGATAAATCTTTCAAAAGAGGCTCCAGCTGAAATATGCAGGTGGTTTCACATGCAGCTTGTGGTTCTGGACCGGATGGGTTTGTTTTTTTCTTCATTGGGCTCAAGCTGTTAATTATCGCTCACTTTCAAAGACATACCTGTTGTAAAGGTGATCACATGTGAGGCAGTGTGCTGACAATCTCCTGATGAAGTACAGGTGACAAAATCCCATCCTGGGCTCATCAGCCTCAGCGACAGAGACGGAATCAGAGACAGGATGAGCAGAGACAGCGAGGAAGGAGAATGGAGGGAAAATGAAAGGAAAAGCAGGCAAAATGAAGTCATCTATCTTTGACAGCTCCACATCAGGGCTTATACCAACTCCTCCTCCCCCCTTTCCACTCCCTCCTGTTCTTGCCAGCATTCCCCCAAGCCCCAGTAACCATAGAGCGAGTCATTAGTGTTGGATCACCTCGGCTCACGGGAGCAGAGCAGTCGGAGGAGCGGCGCCCAGCGCTATAATCAGACTTTCACAAAGCCATACAATAGAGCTCTAATGCCCACACTGCTGCTCCACGCTGGGGTGTTCCAGCTCGTAGTGCTGTCCCCTTCTCCCTGAGCTTACTTTAACACAGTTAATACTTAATACAAAATACTACATTTTCTTAGGAAAAGCTTTAATATGAACTCTAAAGGGTTTTTATTACTTTCAATGTTTTAGTTATAATACTGTCATTTTTACATGATTTATGGCCGACATTTTTCATTGCTCCTCTTTATAGGAGGTTTAATTTTTGCTGGAGGAAACTCAAATTGCGAAACCACACAAAAGGGATTCACAGGAAATGATGCATACAGGACGTAAAAGACAAAAGTCGGTGCATATGTGTGTTTCACCCGATGCAGAACATAACAGCTGATTTTTTTATGTATTCTTTATTATTATTATTTATTTAGTCGTGATGCAAATTCTTATCCCTCAGTTTGTTGACTGCGCTGTGAACAGATGCTCAAGTTGTTCTTCCGGTGAGGTGTGTTTGCCGCCCCCAGTAGCGGAAGCACTTGTCATTTTTGAATAGAAACTTAAAATGGAAGGAGAAGAAGTTGCATGTTGTTGCCACTAGTAACCGCAGGTGTTGCCAAATAAACTAGGACGGAAATCTTGAGGACAGTAACTTTCAAGGCGATGTTCTACAATTTCTTATTGTCCACAAATCCAGTGAAAAAGAGATGAATAAATGCAGAGCCTTGTTCCATCTCAGTACTGTCTGTTGCCCATTGGCTCATACTGAAGTTTATAGCTTGCCTTACTCAAACAGGAGAAAATGGTGCATTTGTTAGGGACTATTTTCAGTGGTGGCGTAATCCACATAGTGAGTTTTTCTGGTAACAGTGTAGTGTGTGTGGTACTGAGTCAAAATAAACTACAGTGTGTGTCCATGGTATTTCAATGCAGCAATGTGGCTCACTGATGCGTTTTTAATAGTTTCTGGAATGACAATGGAGCTCTTAGGCACAGAGGAATAAGATAAATCGGGCTGTGATACACACTATGCTCGTTAGTAATATAATAATAATAATATATAGAGAGCGTATCATCAGACTTATAGTTTAAATAGTAGTAGGTGTTGAATTAGTATTGCTGTTGATGCAGTTTTAGTGTAGTAAATGATCCTGTACCATTACAGCAAGAAGCAGTCAGAGTGCTCATGAATCTAACCTCTCCTGTCTCATTTTATGAGGAACTCCTGCACAGGTCATTGACCGGCTCGCCTGCAGGAATATCGATCAGCTATAAGGCCATCTGTGATCACCTCCCCTCCATACCCTCACTATTATTACCATTACATGTATTGCTAAAGCCCCATAGAGTATATAGCCATAATGCAAATATCATAAAGAATTTATTTAAGTGTTATATTGTACTGACAGACCACATGGGATACTGCTGGTGTTTGATGAGCGTGCTTTCATACCATTCGTCAGTCCCTCCCGGCATGAATATAATTCTACAGTCTGTTTAATAAGGCTCAGGTTGCAGGATGAGGCTGTTTGACAGGAATGATAATGACTTTTTTTGGACACATCAGAGGGATTTTGCCAAAAGGCTCCAGGGGCAAGAGTTGAATCACCCTCTACTGTCTAGGAAATCTGCTGCTGTTTGATATTAAAGCTACAGTAGAGGTGGCAGTGAAGAAAGCGTGTTCACATGATATCACTGAGAAGTGGCTGCATAATATTCTGAGTCATGTTTCAATATTCTGCGGGAGACGTTGATGGATGGAGGTTTCTCAAGGCTGATACCTGTCTCTGGTCAATGCTTCACTTTAATGATTGTTACTCTGACAAAACATGAAAGATTCTTGTCGGATTGGAAAAAATAACATCATTCATCATCATCTATCTTTTAAATTGTGGGACAGAAATTCAAAATTAGCAACAATTACCATACTTAAAATCTCTTGTCTCTTGTGGAAAAGTGGAGATTTCAACCTGATGGTGGAGCTACAGAAGAGGTCAGAGGTAAACCAAAACAACCAAAGTGTTGATTAAGGGGAATGTTTGATCCTCAGTGGTGCCATGAGTGGAAATCTGGCCAGTAACTCTCAACATCTTCATCTTTCTCTGTGCAACAATGTTGCACGATACCATAAATGTGGATTTGTGTATGGACCGATGGGACACGTCACCCATCAATTTTGCCACCAGTCTTAAACAATTTTAACTGAAAAACAACAATCCCCACAGAATCGCCAGGTTTGTATGTTCTCTGCAAAAAGTGGGCTGTTGTGATGGAATGTAAAAGAGGAAGATAAGGGGGGATATCTGACCTGATGATCTGGCACCCAAAGACTACTGCTCGCTGCAGCACTGTCAGTAGTAGTAGCGTCTGAATGGTGATTTAAAACACTGCAGAACATCAATCAGTTCATGTTCTATTTAAATTTCAGATGTGTTTGCTGGTTATTGCCTTTCATTTAGTGAAGTAAAAAGCCGATTGTTGTATAATCTTCGACATAAGAGACGTAGCATTAATATTTATCGCACACCATCCTTATAGGAGATGAGTTTATATGGGTCGATTTATTATGGACATGGGTAAAATAGCCACAGAATGTCCAACTGATTAGGTTGTTTTTGAATGTCTTGCATCATTTTATCATCCATTTATAATCATTTTAAATCCTGTGGCAGCAGCCTGACCACACACAGACAGGTGAGGTCTGATATCACACAGTGCAGAGCTGATATAAAAATAAATACAAGTGGATGTTTCTGACATGATTTAAAGAGGTTAATGTTGGAGCAAATCTGTGCTCTGATAAATCAGCTGCAGGAAAACAAATCAATATGATGAAAGAGGACAAAGCCTCAGGTGAGGTTTGAAGATGCAGGTTTTTTTTTTTGTGAGGAGGAGGGTGGCTTGGATGAATGGTTCTCTAAAGTTAGACCAAAATCACAATCTTTACCGTAACCCTAGGGATAATCCTAACCCTCCCACACCAAGGTTGTAGTGACACCAGTGTGCCTGTATCTGCAATCTTACCTAACTTTGGTTCTATGGCTGAGAGAACAAAAAGAGCCAATCACCCCTAACTCAAAGCATCTCCATCTTTTCATGTTTTTATACTGAGAATAAAAGAGTGTTGTGTGTAGCTCTGTCTCAGCGCTGCTCTCTCCCTCTCTCAGCAGACGACAGAGGGCTTTTAGTTTGGGTCACTAACATGAAGAGACCTTCCATGATGCAAAGTCCAAATTATTGAAAGGAACAGCCTGAATGCATCCTCATGAAATATTAACTGGAGAGTGAAGATACACAAGCTTTCGCTCAGAGCTGTACTCAGAAGAATTTTAAGCGGCAGAATTAATGAGTTAACAATAAACTAGAGAAAACTGAATCAAGTTAAATAATGGTGTTTGTGTTCTTGATGCGTATTCATCTCTTCTGGGAGCTGCAGTCTGGGAGCTTGTTGTGTTTGACAACAGACTTACTTTAAAAATTTGACAATGACAAGTGACAGCATCTTTTGTGATGATATTTACTGACTGTCATATCACAGGCCCACAGTTCAGTATGTTTATCAGTGACAAAAGCCAACATTTATGTGGCAATGTTAAAATCCTGTGATTGGCTCACTGGCTGCAGGACCTGAGTGGACTGTGCATCTGTGAAGAACTTCAGTACAGAGTGAGATATCTCCACAACATTGTGTGCAAATATATCAAAACACTAAATCAACTGAGGACAATCATGCTCTCCAGAAGACGAACACGTTTCATTTTGCACAATTCATGATATTTCCTCAGGACAAACTTTACTCCACTAATGGAGCACAATAGTAAAATAATTAATAAGTTGTGTGTCAAAAAAGAAATGCTGTTGTTGCATGCAGAAGTCTGTTAGCAGGGCTAATTTAGCGTGGGTTAGCCTGACAATCAGAAATAACTGGAAACTAGTGTCTCCCTATTCATTCAGCCTGACTTGTTCATGTTGGCTAATTTCTTTTTGCAGTTTCCCATTGACTCTGAGGCTGTGGTAGCTGCTAAGAAATGATTTAAGAGTTGTTGCTTCTGTAAGTTGATACACAGCAACCTGATACACACACTCTCATACACACTCGTTGCTATAATGAAGCAAGTTTTAATCTGGATATTCATGTGGTTAGCGACAGCTGGCTTTGTAGGAAAATGATGTCCCCATTCTTAATCCTACCTGCTTTTTCTTACGCCCACATCGCCCAACATGCGCTGTGCATGGGCATGCCTCTGTTCCCCGCCAAGAGTCGCTGGCTCACCCAGAAAATGAATGACTTCTGGTCGCTTTGATATTTTCGCTGCTCAGTCTGAATGTACATTTAGGGGAACAAGGGGATAAACAGGGCATTTTAGAGGAATACATTTGTAAATACTGGGTACCTACAGTAGGCTTTACAGTACTGGGAAACAAAACTGAAGTTTGGAAAAATAACACTGATGTTACGCAGGACCTGTATTTCACGTTAGCGATGTGCCACCAGGAATGCATGGGTATCGTAGGGTAACAGAATGGGCTTTGGTAAAATCTCTCAAAACTGTAAAATGTGGGTTATGTTCCGAAAATGCCGACAGGATACTCTCCGTTGGTGTGGTACAGTTACGTACTGTAGTTCTGGTGTGCTTGAAGAAAAGGCAACAAGTCCCCAACTACAAACTCCTCCTGATTTGGACTTTGTCTCTCTGTATTCTGCATCACTGGACTTTTCCCGTTCCTCCCGTCATAATTACTACAACCAGTAGATGTCGTCTACCAACAAAACGTAACTATGGGTCATAATATCCTGTTGCACAGATTACCTCTGGGCTGTTTTTTCTCAAGATAGTCTCAAGGGGTACAAATCTGGCAAAATGAAGAGCTTATCAATCATTAATGGAACACAGCAACATACTTACAGGGGACTTAACAGGATAAACGCTGTCACAACACACAAGTGATACCATCTCACAATCTTTGGACTGACTATAGTGTAGATGTTCTTCCTTATAATAATGAAGTGCAGTAAAAACAAATTATTATTCAATTATTGACTGATATTTTAACATTTGTTTTCAAGGATTATTGCACATAAAATGATAAAGATAATGATTGTCAGCATCAGCAGCTTCTGTTCAAAATTACTGACACTGACATTCAAATTCCCATATAGGTTGAACTGTAATGTGACCCGTTTCTGTGTGCAATCATGCATGTGTCTGTGTGTGCGCATGTGTATGTCTGCTGCGTGTTGCCATTGTGAAAATGTCACGTTAGATCTTGGGTCAGGAAGCAGTAGTGCCAGCGGGCGGCTCCCTACGAGAAGCAATGGAGCGTTTTATTGACAAACTTTGTCTTGTCGTTCGGTGTTACAGCTTGTTTTCCCCACCGTTATGTTTGAAGCAGAGATGCTGACAGTTCAGTCTACAGTTCTTACAAAATGAGATTTTCAGGACTGACACTGATATTTAAGGGCTTTTGAGTGAGAAGTGAGAAGTTCAAAAATAAGCCTAAAAGCCAAAACATGGATTTGTATTTGGCTGCAATGATCATTGTACCTCACAGACTTCTTCACAGGCCAGACATACTGAGCATTTATCTATTCTTAAAGGTCCCATATCGTATAAAGGGAGATGTTCATGTCTTTTTTGATTATAAAGCAAGTCAAGTTTCTACATTAATACTGTGAAAGTATCAAAGAGCTCAGTCCACAGAGAAATGCACACAGCCTGTATTCAGACACTGAGTCTTAAAATCCTATCCATCAGAACTTCTGTAACTTAATGATGTCAAGACAAAGCAGTCACCGCTCTTTGCCATGCTCCAAGCCCCGCCCACCAGGACCTACCGTCCAACCATACAGGATTTGGTTTCTTTATGTGTTTACCTGAAATTTGCTTTATTTTTAATTGATCTCTCAGAAAAACAGCCAGCTCAGAGTCTCTCCTCTGATTGGCTCACTGACCTGTTGTCACTAGAGCTCCAGAGAGAAGCCTGAGAGAGGAGATGTAAAATTACATTGAGGTGGTTTTTGGTTCTTAAAATCAAAAATATATTTTCTTATGGATATCACTATTTCAAATAAAACACGGAAAGTATAAAATTTGGGGACTTTTAAACCTTATCAGCAATTCGACAAAGCAATATTTCGAAAATGTGAAATTGAAACCCCTTTTCTGCATTTAAGTCATGCAAAAACATTGCAGACTATTATCTCCCGTCGTTAAGTGCACCAGATACCCTCGTCACCTGCGATTATACAACGGCTGTTGCGGTGGATTTGAAATTGAAATCACCGTCCAAACACTTACCAGATGCTGGAAATCCGTCACCATGTTTAATTAGAATGATATTACGAGAGGAGAAAACCCAGCTTTATTCACTCAATGGTTACACAGACCATTTGCAGTTGTGTTTTGCCGGCTGTACTTGATTGATGCAGATATCTTTGTCCTTTCTTTCCCTCCACACTGCTATAGTTGGAAGCAGACAGGGGTTGATGCAACATGTACACAAACATTCACTGAACAAGCTTCCTGGTACTTTGTCTTGTCACCTGCTACTTGCTCTATCCTGCTAATCTGTCACCTGCTGATGTCATCTTTAAATTTATAACTTCAATTACACAAATATACCCATTCAGACGCATCTGAGAGAACCCACTGGGACACATATAGAGTGCACCTGTCTTCAACAAAATCATCTAAATCTCTGATCCATTACAAAAAAAAGGACCGATGTGTATTAAAATATCACATTTGAGATTGCATTCAGGAATTTCTGCAGATAGAATGAGGAAGAAAGTTAATCCAGACTCCAGATGGGTCTCACCTCACAGAGCAGGCAGGGCTGAATTGATTCCTGGGTGAAATAGCTCTATAAGCCTCTACACACACTGGTGTTTCATTAGAAGCTATGTGAGAAGAATGCCCCAGCAGAATATGAGATGTTTTGTTGCACAGCCCCGTTGACCAACAGCAAAGAGCTATTCTTAAAACCAGCCCTTTCAGCAGGTCTGGATGAACTCTGGGACAGCATCCAGAGTCCTCGCTTCTTTTCCGTCTTTGATCACAGATGTTGACACGGAAAAGTATCATCCAAGAGTTACACTGAACAAGGGAAGCTCAGGATTAGAAAGGAGCTGCTGTTGCGGTGTGGAAACAAGTGTCAATATCGGAAGGATTACAAGATGGCAAACAGCCCTCCTTCAGGTACCAGTTAAGTGCTTATTTGAGTGTTTGAGAGCAGAGTGGAGGTTTAACCACTCTGCTCTCTCTTTTCTTTCTCTCTTGCTTTCTCTTGTTGTGTATGTGTAGGGACAAGAACAAGAACAAATGAAATACATCATTAAAAATCATTTGTATGTCAATAGCTGGCAAAAACAGTCATTTATATACTTCACTAGTTAATTGACTGCTTCAGACACACTCATTTTCAGGAATGGCGGTGCATTGTCTCCTGTAGTCTGACACCTACCTAGCTGTGGACCAAGTTCATGAACCTGGATCCTGTGTACATTGGCCATTATATAGACACAAAAGCTTTTAGGGAGGAGGATGCGTTTAGACAGTCCCCTGACTATAACCATTTTACCCTTAAGGTAATGGTACGCTTGAAACCAAGTATTTAGATTGTCAAACATTGTCTGAAACCCCTCTCTCCACACTTTTCTGAAGTTGGAATTGAGGTGGGCTTCATCTGTCAATATCTCCGAAATTGCACCCATTTCATGCAGTGATTGCCGGTGTGCACAGTCGACAAAGGATTAAGGGATCTGACAACCCCCTTTTTTTCTTCGCACAGCCACTTCCACTTTACTTTTTGTGTGTGTAACAAGACCATCTGAATGTGTGTGCCATTTTAGCTATTTGTACAATCCATATTGTCTCACACCACATTTCGGTGAGGCAGTTGAGACCAGATGCACCTTCAGAAATAGTTGGACAACACTACTAAAAATCAGTTTGTTTTAAGGCAAACTCTACATCCTCAACCTTAACCAAGTGGTTTGTACTTCTTTTACGCATGCCCAACAGATTATGGTGTTAACCAGGGGGACAAGAAAGATAGAAGATTGTATACAAAATCCATTACATTTTTGTGAGACAAGACCATCGACTGCATATATATAGTCACCCATAGGTTTCTGAAGAATGGTTTTGTAGCTCAGAGTGGGCTGCTCTGCTGTCTGCCATCTTGGCAATTTCTGACTCGCTCCTGGTTCATCCAAAAAGAGGCAAGCATACACTTCCATTAGCATCATTAGCATGGCTGAGCATCTGGGCATCTTGCTTCAAGGCTAACCCAAGCCTTATTAATTACTGGGTAATCAGCTAGTTAATGAATTACACTAACAAGCCAGGCATGATGAGCGCAGACACCGATACCTGCTAATTAGTGCAGACAAATAAATGAAATAATATTATAATTTAATTCACCGTAAAAAACAGAAGCAGGAGCTCACGGTCTGATGCACAACAAGCAAAATTATTTGTCTGATATTTGCATGAAAAATCCTCCAAAAGGCTCCAACAACACAAACACGGCCCAGTGATCCCATTCAGTGACTCGAATTAGCTGAGGCAACGCCGAGCAGACAGCTAGCTCCATATCAATCCTGTAATAGTGATTTGTGACGGTTTGTGAAGGCACTTTCAAGACAAATGCTTTTTCTCATTTTGTCAAAAGGTCATTTTGGAAATTAATTAATTAATGTAATTGTAATGACAAATCATAAACATTCATTGTGAGATGTGGGCTTATCTAACTGACGTGTGACTTAGCCACAAAAGAACATAACCTGTGAAATCAAGTACTTCTGTTGAGATTGAATCTCTTTCTTAGATGAGAAATTTCCTCAAAAACCCTTGAGGAGCTATTTCAAATTAAAGTTTTGAACATCACAAGCTTCTGTAATTGCTTAACCCTGTAGCTTCGCTCAAGCGTACAGCTGCTCCACTGCATGAGGCCTGTAAATGCTGCTCGGCCAGCCAGCAGGCAGGAAAGGAATGATTAGAGAGTTCATTTTTGAAAAGGCAGCATATGGATAATGTATTTTGGAACGGTCCTGTTCATCTGGAGGTCCTTTCTTAAGTCTTTGCACCCCTCAGCCCTGCACATTATTGCAAAAGTGGCAGTTGATTATTTCCCTTGTTGTAAATTGTTACATGCAGAATACACATACAAACAACTACACATTAAATTTTCACTCATCCAGAAATGAGTTTCGCCGTGTCGAAGCCTTGATGAACTGCTGCTAACAGAACAGCTGTGATCATGTGATGCAGCTTGCTATTTGTGGGGAGTTATAACCGCTGGCTATTGGTTGTTATGTTAATAGATTTAATGAGCATTACACTGATGATGTGGGGGAGTTCTCCGAGAGCACCTTATCTGCCTGATAAGGAGGCTTCATGAGTTCTGCCCACGCGCTCTTAATCTGGAGCGCCGCTTCAACACAAGGGGAGTGAGAGCTTCTTAGTGGTCGATAGCCATGTATGTGGGAAATGCAGTCTTGCTTTTAGGCTGGTGCCTGAAACAATGTGAAAAGTGTGTGTTTGTGTGTGAAGACGGAGAGCACTAGAGCGTGTGCACTTGAGTGTATGTCTGTTGGCTGAGAAAAGCAGTGGGCTTCAGGAGGATTTAATCACTGCACACAGAGCTCCTCTCCAAATCTACCTCATGGATTTTCTTTGTTTAGCCTGAGAGTCAATAGGACTAGTGGGAGTTCCTAACAATACCCATGATGCAGGATGACACAAGGGTTTGACACTGCATCCATCCAGGACATCGTTGTGAATGAGGAAAAGGTGATTTTTCAGTGTCTTTGCATAGAGGCAGCTGCAGCGACGAAAAAATAAGTGCCAAATAGTGGGTTTTTGATTTCTTTCTAAAAAAAACTTAAACAGCCTCCACTTTCAAACATCATGAGGCCCCTGTGGAAGCTAATGTCAAAACAAACATTTATTTTGCCATTAGGGGAACTGCCTCAGATGACTTAAGGCGGCAGAAAGCAATGCTTTCTGGTAAAGAACTGCAAATTGATTGATGCAATAGCGAATTGAAATTGCCAAGGCACGTCATTAGCCCTGTGTGTGTATGAAAACCACAGGGACTCACAGTTGACTGACTGTTTCCAGCTCCTCACACGTCACAGTGGCCTTCCAGACTATTCAGCTCTGCAGCTTTCTTCTTTCTAATAGGCTCGTTCCTTCACTGCTGTTATTGCTTTGCTGTATGTGAGAGCTATGAATTCATACTGAGCTGTACCTGGAATAAAACCTGTTTGACTGCTTGGGCTCCCGGGATTTTCACATCTTATAGACTGTAGAATCTAAATGAGAAGTTATGAAAAGAGAAAGTCAAACCTCTGTTATTCCTTATGGCAGTCTCCTACCAGCCTCACCGCTCTTACCAGCTGAGCAGTTTTCCAGACACAGTTCTGTTGGGTCTCCAGACCGCTGTAGACCTCTGCAAACCTGTAGACGTCGAGAAGACGGCATTAGGTTTGATGTTTACTCATTTTTAGACAACTGATCTGAGGCGTCATAGTGACTGAGTAGTCTAAATGAGGTGTAATAAAAAGGAGAATTGAAAAATGGCTCCATATTTATTGTATCTTCCCACTTGAGCAGCAATAAAAATCAATTTTCAACAGAACTTGACCAAAGTGCGTTATCAATCAAAGATTTAAGGAGATTGCTTGACTATAAAACAAGTGTGTTTGTGCTGTTTGTAGACATTGGCCTTGTCAGCCGCTGAGCATGTTTTGGCCTCCTGATGCTGTCTGACAGAGGAACTATTCTTCAATGCTTGGCGAGGTTTTGCTGTGTGACAGTGATAAATGTTGCCTCAACAGACAATGTAAGCCTCTGGCCTCGGGAGATTGTTTTTCTCCCTTTACAGAAAAGATAAGACTAAATCCATTGTTTGATTGCTTTCAGGCCAAAGCATATTTGGTTTTGGGTGAACTAAATTCACCTGCATCACAGAAAATAATGATAACTTCCAAACTCAGCCAGCCATTTGGCCTCATCTCTGGCAGGGATTATGTGACACCAATCCCCAGCTCTGAGTGGGTCGGGTGCTAATGGACCCGGTGTTAGTTCCAGCGGTTCCAGCACTGGAAGAAAGAGGCTTGCTGAGCCGCTGCTGTTTTTTTCTGTGTTGCAGTGGTTGCAGCCAAAATTCATGAATTAGATATAATATTTTAGCTTTAACATTGGTTAAACTTGCTTCTACTGTGGCCGATTAGTATATAAGTTTTATTAGTAGAATGTGATCAGTCGTTTGAAACTAGCCAGTAGATACCAGAGTTGTCATTTTTACCAAAAATCACGTTCAAATAACACGCTATTCATTCAAATGAATACGAATGTGACATTGCTCAAGCTGATAGTGAAGCGTTTAGAGCGGCGTCTGCTGGATTAAAGAGAAATTACTTCAAACAGTCTGTTGCGCTAACAGGCTGGAAATTTTGAAATTGAACAGGTCATTAAAGTTCAAATGTTTTTTTTTTTTTTTTCCATGTTCAAACAAAGTCCCAGTTAACTGAGGAATGACTTGTGATGGATTTACACACAGCTGATGAAAACCAAATGGAAACCAAGTCTTTAAACAACTCTAAATGTTGTCTGCAGTTACTCAGACATCTGTTGACATTTTTGAGATTTTCAGTTTCATCTTAGTTTTAGATGCTAGCTTTAAGCCTCTATAGACCTCTGTAGACCTACGTAGATGAAGACCACATTTCCACCTGGCGTTTACATGTGATCTGTATCTGGATATCTTATTAGGACATTAACCTAAAGATGATGTCTGTAGGTGCTGAAATGTCTTCTTAGACCTTTTGACATTTGGCATTCCCATTCAAGTGAGTCACAGTAGGTTTTGCAAGTGTTAAACATCTCATTACTGTGTTGCACATTGGAGCCAAGACACCATTTGTGCAGCTACAGACATGAGTGGGACTGGTATTTGGTGTGTCAATGTAATGATAGTAATGAGACAGTCAACAGTAGATCAGTGGACAGATCTACACATCTTCAGGCCATTCGCTACGGCTTTCATTTGAATTAAAAAGCTGAATGGAGCCTGGAAAGACAGAGAGAGACTTAATGATTTATTCAGTGTTTTGGGACCATAGACGTAATTGGCCACTATAACGAGTGAGACTTCTGTATTATCATTTCATCTCTCGGAGTAAAGTTGATTTTAATACAGTGGTGACAGCTGTGGAAAGGTGGGAGACGGGAGGCACAGCTCTAAAAATAAAAGTCTGAGGGAGTAAAAACAAAAAGTCGATTCAGACAGATAATCTTCAAAGGGAAAATCTGTTGAACTGGCGACTGAACTGAGTTTTTTATTCTCTTGTTCCTCGGCTGTTCGCTCCCTCCCCACTTCAGTCCACCAGCTTCTGCCTCTGAGAAAGTGATCTCTGGCTCTACACCAGCCCTCCCCTGAGGAACCTCTGATAGATCTTTTGAATCCTCTCCTCTTTGATAACCCTGCTGCTCTCAGGTTCACCACCTGCTGGATGCTGCTCTAGCTGCTTAGTTTCCCTTTACCTTTCACCTGTACAGACATTATGCTCCTTTATTCCTCTCAAATTACATTTTGATGTATGTTTAAAGTTATTTTTAGTTTTTAAAACAGGTCCACAAGTTAAATGGTTTTTTAGGTGGAGGTCGCATCTGGTAATTGCAGTATTATTATAACTGAATAATCTGTTGATTATTTGTTTAATTAGTTGATTAATCTTTTGATTTATAAATATTAGAAACCAGTATTAAATCTTTGAATGTATTGTCTTCTCCAACAAACAACACAAAACTGTAAGAAGATGAATATAAAATGATATCAAACCGATAAAAACAGCAACTAGTCACATGTGAGAAGCTGGAACCAGGGAATATATTCAAAAAGATAGTTAAAATGACAAATTAAGACACACTTATTAACACATAGCCCTTCACAAGAGGATCTTGACCAATATTTTGGAGCCAATCCATGTGAAAAGGTCAGACCCAAAAAACAAGGGTGTGTGTGCGTGTGTGTTTTTGTGTGTGTGTGTGTGTGTGTTTGTGTGTGTGTGCACACGCAGCAGCAAAAGCAATTGCCAGATTGAGGCAGGATTTCAAAGAGAAACCATCCATGCATGTGAGCATGTGCAGGTTGTGTGTTTTGTATGCATAAGAAGGTATTGCGGGATTCTGCTGCAGCTAATCTTCTGTATTGACTCCTCAATAACAGCCACTAACACACCATCACACACACGCTGCGACAGTTGTCGTGCCCCTGCAGAGCTTGGCAGCGGGCATCAGCTTCCTCTGTGCCACTATATATACCATCTGGCAACTTCAGATGGTTTGGTAACTCCACACCGGGGTCCTGCTCTTTCATCAGGTGGAACCGAGCCAACTGAACGAGCAGACACAAACGGCTCCTCGCCGAACTCTATAAAAACACAAAAGTCTGGCAGTGCAGATGTAGCCATGGAGGAACAACCTCCCCTTAAATAACATTCCTTTATTGTTGATCATAAACTCGTTTTCGTGCTGATGTCAACTCCTCATATTACATTTTTCGATCAAAACATCCAGATAAGACTCTAAAGTTTCTATCAGCTTTTAGCTTCTATTTGAATACAGCAGAAATAAGAAACATGAAAGTGAAACATTAAAAAGAGGAGTCTCGTTGTTTGGTGGTCTGTGCTTGGCCATCTCTTTTTCCAATATTTCCTCTTCTATAATTGGATGGTTCATATGTTTTTCTTTCTTCATTTGAATCTGGCAGTGAGGATGAGAAATGAAGGAAAAGGCAGGAGGGAGCTTCTCTCTCTATCCTTGTTAGTGTGGGCAGCAGCAGAGGAACAAGTGTCCTCTCTTGGTTTTGTATGAGATGTGTTCACTCGTCGAAGTCCTAATCTACACTGAAGGAATGTGGGTGGAGTATGTACACACACACACGGACACACACACACACACACACGGACACACACACACACACACACACACACACACACACACACACACACACACACACTATGTGCAGTGTGTGAGAGAGGCCATACAAGGGTTCTTTGCTCCTCTGTAACTGTAGGAAATATTTGTGATTTTGAACTGTAACATGTGAGTGTGTATGTTTTTAATTAACATGTTGTCACAGCCCGGCTCAAGGCTTGACCACACATGAGTTATAGGTTAACTAAAAAAAGTTGATTATACATAAATAATGAAATCAATATAAAATGTGTATAGAGCTAAATTACAGTTGTAAACTGACCAGTTTGGAGTTGACACATTGTTTAAGTGGTAAAACATTCACTCACATTGGTTTTTCTTGGCTTCTAAAATGAATCTATCTGTGATTCTAATGTGAACTAGTTCATTTTAATCTGTGTGAAGTGAATTTTGAGCAAGCTCTTGTGAAGTGTGAACTTGCACAACATTGGCCAACACATTATGAACTGGTGAATGGTGCACACTGTGCATGCACTTTGAAACCGATCCGTATTCTGAACCCTTTCATGCAATAAGCAGTAATAATGCTAAGTGCACGAGGGCATTATAAACTCCACAGAGTTGCTCTGGCCCTAATATGTCCTGTGCCCATGCAGAGGCTGATGTAATATCCTGTCCCTGTTATTTATAGCTACAAAGAGGGAGTGGATTTCTCTCTGTCTCTGTCTTTCTCTTTCTCTTACACACACACACACACACACACACACACACACACACACCCTTCTCTTCCCATCTTTCTGTCTCTGCTTCAGGAAGTTTGGAGACTGAGAATATCTTTTTTTTTTGGTTTTTAGAGCTAATTTTCATCAGACTATTGGAGCATCTGTTTCTGGGCAGGCTTTCACCTTGAATTGGGATCTCAGTATGAAGTGAGGTTCTTGCCTGGTTCCACCCTCATTATATCTAGGACAATGCTTTCAGGAATAATCCCTCCCAGCAACTGTCAGAAAAGATGTAGATCTCTGTCTGCACTGTATCACTTTGGAATCAAAAGCAAGGTTTTATGCCCCCTGCAAATGTTCGTCCATTATTACATTTCATTATCTCTTCTCCCAGCTGGTTTTCATATGCAACCTTTCGGTTCACCAGGTGCGATATCTTTAGTTTTTTTTTAGTTTGCAGAATCCTAAAATCAGACCACATTACAAAATAAAGTAGGCAAGGGCAGATAAGTGAAGCATCATTAACTGGATGTACATAGCTGAGGCTGGTTCATGAATGTAGCAGGTCCATCATTTGCAGGAACCAAACCATATTCTCCTCATTATCATGTCATTTATTTTCATGTCGATCATTAGTTCTTCCAGTTTGAAGCCCTGCTCGGGCATTTAAATAAAGTTTTTTAGTTTCAGTTACAGTTCTTTGCTACTTTAACCATTTGATGGTCTCATTAAAGGAGCAATTGAATGTATTTATTTAGTTATGTGTGTTTGCATTTCGTAGTTTTTTTAGGCAGGAAAACACATTTTGAAAGTGACCACACAATTTAAAAAAATATCCCAGCAGATATTATTTTTGTGGGAAAACATATTAAATAGTCATAGAAAATAAGCATGGAACAATACTTCTAAATATATATTGACAGAGAGGTGATTGGCTGGTATACAGACGCTGACAGCAATTCATCAGATGTCATCATTTCTTAACTCATTCATAATATGTTCATGTCTTCAGAACATATTTTTTTTCTCCTTTACATTTCTAGTCTGACTTTTTTTTTTTTTGTGGAGACATTTGTATTTCAGCATGAGCTCTAATTCAACAGGTGTTCTCAATCATAAATAAAGCAAGATCTTAAAATTAGGTGAGAGCAAGCATGCCAAAATTTGATATTGTCAGAACCATTAGGGACGATTTAAAAAGGATCAAAATCAGTGCAGATGAACCCCAGAGATCTTTTTAAATCCACAGACTCTAAATTACAGACTCTAAATAATCTAAATTACCCACCATGCAACATCCAACAGTTGGTGCCTGTAGCCTGCTGCAAAAATGAGGAGCAGGTTACAAAGGTCTGATAAAATCACTTCTTTCAGTGTTTTCACACTTATACAATTTTTACGTACAGTATGCAATAGTACTTACAAACACCTGGAAACATAAATTAATGTGTAAAACTGGTGGAGTTACTTTTTAATGGTTGAGGCAAGGAAACCTTAACTGTCATCACTTCTACTTGAAAGAAAACAACAGCACAAACCACTTTCTCAAAACTTAATGAAATGCATCCTTGATGTGTTTCTTAGTTTAAAGGTCCCATATTATATAAAGTGAGATTTCCACGTCTTTTTTGATTGTAAAGCAGGTCTAGGTTCTATATTAATACTGTGAAAGTATCAAAGTGCTCAGTCCACAGAGAAATGCACACAGCCTGTATTCAGAAACTGAGCCTTAAAACGAGCTGTAAGTACTTATGCAACTTTGTGATGTTCTTAAAATCACAAACATATCTTCTTATGGATCTCAACACTTCAAATAAATCACCAGGAAAGTGTAAGATATGGGACCTTTAAAAACAGAATTACACTCGACACTGTAGATTACCCAGACTTCGCTTCACCTCAGCCCTTGTAGCCCAGCACCAGTGGCCGACCTCACTAATGCTCTTGCGGCTTCAAGTGATTTCAAAAAGCAAGCAGACCTTAAAGGTCTGAAAGCACCCTTAGGGGTAGAATTTGACACATACAATGCAACATCAGGTTCAGTCTTGTTGGAGCATTTCAGCACCACGGACAGTTCAATTCCTCCACCTACAGCAGAAGCTCACACACAGCAGAAAGGTTTCTGTCTGTAAGGGAATACTGATTATATCCCAGAATCCCTCAGGGTGCATTCCCACTGCTTGTCCGCAGTAATCAGACTCGAAGGTCACCCATATGTCCACTTTAATGGTCAAGTACCTGTGACCTCCCACTGATTGCCTGACTCCAGAGGCAGTTGTTACTATCACAAACAGACAACACAATGTAGGGAGACGTTTCTCCCAGTAAAACTAGCCACCTGAGCTTTGGCCTACTTTCCACTGGCCTACTTATACCCAATGGGCACACACTACACTTTGTTGTATGAGGTGATGAATGGGATTATTGTTTTGAAGTCTAACACAGCTCAAAAACTGTATTATATTATACTGTATATGCCTGCTTTTACTACCGACAGCCAATAGGTCAGCTAACCTGTCTCTGAAATCTAAAGGGGGAGGCACTTGTTTTATGATTAATGAATACTGCTGCACCAACGCCACCATAGTACAACAATCCTGCTCCACAGACCTTGAGTTCCTAACCATTACATGCAAACCCTTTTACCTTCCAAGGGAATTTGCATCCTTTGTTCTGACTGGTGTTCAGACTATGCAAGAATAAGAACTCTGCCTGTAACAGTGGAGACAGGGAGGAAAGCCAAGTCCGATTACACAAATAGATTGAAACATCAATGCACTACCAACCAGCACTCTCCATCACCTTCATCAAAATCTATCTATCTATCCATCAAGTCACTGCAGTGTTGGTGGAGTGGAAGATAATAAAAATGGACATCTGTCAATAGCTGGTCACTTTAGCTGTGGCTGTGGCTCAGGAGGTAGAGCGTATCGTCGACTAATTGGAGAGTCAGTGGTTTGATTCCCAGCTACTTGAAGTCTTCCTGGGAAAGATACTGAACGCCAAATTGCCCCTGATGTATCATCAGTATGCATGTGTGATAGAAAAACAGAGTATGTATTGTATGCATGAATGGGTTAATGTGGCTTGTAGTGTAAAATGCTTTCAGTGGTCAATATGATAACAAAAGCCCTAGCATTTTTGTTCTATTTGTGGACCATAAAATCAGTTTTCAGAAAATGATATTGGTGTCTTAAAATTTGAAAAAACAAAAACAAACATTATTTATTTATTGTATTTGTAGTTGTCTGCAGTGACTCTGGGACAACAACATATCCCCTGAGGCTTAGCCGCAGAAGTGTTGCCAGTGTCTCCTCTTTTGGGAGCTGTAGTTCATAAATGCCATTTATATTAATATATTTTATCTTTGGTAAAATGACAAGGAGTATTTCACTTGTCACTACTATATATCAATTTTTCTGAGAATAAGAACATACATACTCGAGTTTTATATTTCAGCTTTTCCCAAAGAATGCTGAAAAATGCCTCCAGGTTGAATTACAATGAGCAAGTGGAACTGAGGCAGGACTCCGTCATTTAGGCTAAATTATTATTTTGATGAGAAATGTTTATTTCTCCAAACCCGGGTTAACTTAACAAATGAACTTAACAGGATTTCATAGTTATTAAACATTTTAAAACGGGCATTTTGTCGCAGTTGCTACATTTCCCATTTTCTAACGTGTGCCCAAATGCAACACAGGCCTGTGCACCTGCGTTAGCTACCTGGGTAATGAGATCCGGAAAAAGAGTCCCAGTGATATGAGTCATTTCATTAAGTGTGGATATTTATGAAGAAACTTGACTCCACTGTCATATCTTTGTTTGTAATACTTTGATAAGAGATACAGGAAGTTACAATTCGCCTGTTTCTCGGTGTTTTCATGAGACTCCACAGTGTTGAGTTGTTATGCCACAGTGTTTCCTCGACTCCGCTAATCTTTGCTATCTCAATGACAAGTCGTCGAAAATTCATATTTATGCCACTTGGTCCAAGGTGCGAAAACGACACAGTAAACTCAACTTACCGTTTGAAAACAGTATTTCAAAATGTCTGCCTGGCAGAAATGTGGAAAAAGCCAAGTTCCGGGGCCACGGTGAGTTAGCCAACTGCTGTTTCACTCACTCTTTGCTTCCTCTTCTCCTGACGCCAAACACCAGGGGTTTACACACTGCTGATGTTCCAAGCTCCATTAGGATTTCTATGAGTTTCATTTTCCCTGCTTATTTGCATATGTGTTTGAGGAAAATATGACGTAATGCAATGCTTATGAAATTATCAGTGGTCTTCCGATAAATTCGGGGCTGAAATGATCCATGAAGCAGCATTTTATTTACTTCAAATATTTGATTTTCGGTCGGCTGGCTCTCCCTACCAGGCTCTGTCTGCATGCAGCCTCTTACTCTTGAAGATTTGGAGTCGCATGTTAACGAGTTATTAAATCTGATGAATGTTTTAGAGACATTTTGTATCGATTCAAAGATTGCCCTCAGTCAATGGGCACAGAGCAGTGGTGACAAGCAAAGCACATTAGGACTAGTGTGTCTTCTCTCTACAGTCTGGTTTTGCCGACACAGACGGGGCCCACGCTGCTCTGGTGTGGATCACTCCACATAATTTTAGGCCAGGCACTCTGTTTAATTATAGATCACACAGTGGGAAGGTAAAGCCTTATTTAACAGTTTTGCTGTTCTAAATTGGAAATGATTTAAGCTTCAGCAGTGGGCTGTTCACATTTGAACAAAAGGTTGTTGGAGTTAAGGGCAACTTTCAGCATTATTAATGTGGCAGAGTGAAAAAAGTAAATGTTGTCATTTAGTTGACTGACTCCTGGTGACCCCTTACTAGTATGACATGAGGTTATTGTTGTATCTATTAGCTCATATAGGGCAACCTGTGGAGTATGGAATTCAGTGGCTGTCAATATTAAAATGACATAATTACATTTTTGTGTATTTCAAAACATTTGACAATGCAATTACTGCCAAAATGTAAATGAAAGCTTCCATGTCAATTGGATTTTGTGTATTCCTATGCATAAGAGTGTCAAGGGGAAAATAAAATTAAATGTGAAGTAGTCTTATTCGTTTCATTCATTTTCTAATTGGCAGGCAATGTGTGAGGTAAACAAAGGGGAATTAAATTTGACTTATATATTTGGTTTTCATCTCAAACTAGCTAAACTCATTATGCATATTAAAACACAACAATATATAAAGACTTGAAAAAATGGTCTTATTAATTTTGTGTGCAGAAGATAATAAGCTGTTCACACTAATTATTTTCACGTGGGGCCTCCAGATTGCCTGTTGGTTAGAACAAACTATACAACTGGCCAGGGATCTTCGTTGGTACATGTTATGCAATTATATAAAAAAGAAGGAGAGGAAAGAAAAATAAATCTTGCGGCCACCTTAGAGCGCAGACCTCCACCAAGGCTGATTTCAAAAACATATAAACTAGATTTCAGAGAAAATAAATCAAATTCATAGTAAATGATCTGGATATGCCCCAAAATGTAATTATGTGTTCTTCCCTGGCCCATGATCCATCCCTCCACCACGTTCAGTGCAATTCGGTTCAGTACTTTTTGTGTAATCCTGCTGATAAACAGATTTGGGAGAAATCATAACCTCCTTGGTGAAGGTAATAAGATTTTATTACAAAAACCTTTGTGCAAAAGATGATAACATAATCTTGTGTGCGGGGCCAGTACAGATGAAAATGAAATTTTTATTTATTTATTTGTTTATTTTTATTTGTAACATCATGTCCACATTAATGGAAAATGACATTTAAAGTTCATTCAATTATTTCATTTTATTGGCAGCCTCTGGCTTCCAATAAAGCAAGTACTAGTTTGATTTAAAAATAAGTGTTTTAGTGTAGTCCGTCTATGTATATGTATGTGTGCATATATATATATATATATATATATATGAAGGTTATGATCCATTTTGATTGTTCATGCCACTTTGATTACCAGTGCAGTAGAATGGGGTTTTCCTGGATCGATTGTATTGATATATGTTGATAAGACTGAATGTTTCATATTATTATTTTGGTAAAGGGATTTCTTGTCTTATAATGTGGATTTTAATCAGAAGTTAGAGAATGGCTGACAACGGTTTGATCACATGAAAAAGGAAAACTCTAAAAATACGCCAAAAACTCATGAAGGCCCAGCGTCAGTGCTGCAGACTCAGTGTTTCACTCCACCTGGCATGAAGCTGGCTTGCCTGTCTCATTTCTCAGAGATGATTCAGTGTCTGTGGAGCAGAAATATCGCTGATTGTGATCGTGCATGTGCACTGTATCCTGACCTCTGCTGCTGCCTTGATTTTAACTTTGGGCTTAAAAGTGACCTCACCTCTCTCTGTAATTCCCTAAAACACACACACACACACACACACACACACACACACACACACACACACACACAGAGTAAGGTTTTTGAGCACTTACCTGGTGATATCATGTCCATCACGTGAATTATCTGTTCATGTGTCATGCTGAAGATGAACAGCACTTGTTGCCTTTGTTTAGAATCTGCTTTCAGCTGCTTTGTTTGCAGTTGACTGAGATGTTGAACCCTGAGAAATTCAGGCATTGAAGGTTTGCAGGAATTCAGAAGGACTCACGTTATTTTTGTTTTAAAGCATTAGGTTACATACTTGGGCTATGACTTTATGTTCTGAATGTATTGTTGGATTTGTAAAGTGTCTTTGGATGTCTTTAAAGGTGGTTATAAATAAAATGTTATTATGTTATTATGTAGCACAACAATGCTTCATAGTTGTGTGTTGTGACACATTTTACCTCTACCGAAAAATGGCAGCTCCTGTGATTTGGATATTGCACTTGGCCATATTGTGATTTGAATAATATTTTGATTGTTCAGACAGAATAAAAGATAATTCTCACAGCTAGTTGTCACTGTCAGAATTAGACAGTGTTCCCTCCTACACGTCTTAAGGATAGGATTGTCAGTATTATATATGCTGTAACCTCATCCACACAGCTTTGATTTGCACTTGTCAGGGTGGAAGATTTGTATTTTACTGCATAATAGGCTGGAAAGTTTGAAATGAAATGAGTTTGTGTCTGAACTATGTGATCTACTGTATGTGTTAGCAGCAGTCCGCTGTTTCTTTGACGGAACTGAGAAATTCAGCCGCCTCTTGCCACATGGTGTGCGTGGTGCTGTGGGAGCAGGAAGTTGTGATGATACTATGCTAAGCCGTCTGTAGACTAGGACACTCATGTTTAGCCTGTTATTCTTCAGTCTTCTGTAGTATCCAGGTGATTCAAAGGAGGTGGAGCACAGCTCACATTGTCTGTTAAGATCCCTACTATTTAAACATTTTAATAGTTTGTCCATTGCCAGTTTATTTATGATGTTTGTGTGAAAAAGGCTTTTTTCATACGCACAAAAAATATTGTCGTTAGAAGATGAAATCTTCATGATATTAATTATCACACAAAAAATATTGCTTGCATGTTTATTTACAAGCCTGTCAACACTGTTAAGGTAATGTTCTGTTTGTGTTTAAACTTTTTAGCTGCAGTCACAAAATATCTTGTTTATACAAACACTATGTCTGTCTATAGACAAATACAACGCATTGCCATGTTTCGTTGTGCGGCTGATTTTCTGTCATTTCTATTGATTATTTATCAACTGATGTTAATGTGATATGAATGAGGTTTTCTTACTTATCGACAGTATTGGAGCCTCCTCTGTGCAGGGCTCAGATTTCCTCTGTTGTATAAGTGAAACAGTTCCATATTCAGGACCGTGCACCTGTTTTTTCAAGCAGTCTGGCTGACAATGTTTGACACCACTCAACCTGCTTGGACTGCCGCATCCCACTGTCAGGAGTCAGCCTGAAACTGGACCTAGTTCAGTCCACAGTGTTTGCATTATGGTGTTGACATTTAAACACATGGTAAACCAATAAGAACTGCTGTAATTGCTCAAGTATGCGTGGTTAAAGGATTGACGTGCAAACTGAAAGAAGGAAATACAGTTTTCAGTCAGCGCTGATGGTAATGACAGTGAGAGTGAGTGCAGGGTAATTGATAAAAGGCTTGTTAACTGTGTGGTGTCCGCAGACAGGTGAATGAACATCGTAGCTCTGTCTGTCTGACTTCTCAGAGGAAACACCCTCTGACATGAAACACACTCCTTAATTGGTCCTGGAGCATAAAAGAAGCTCCGTCTTTATTAGGGGTCTATCATGTCCTACTGTCTTCACGTGCTGGCGTTTTCTGTGGGTCACTGCGTTTCACTGAACACATTTAGCAAATCTCCTCGACCAGGATTACTGCTTCCTAGGGATTTAGGATTTCTGCCCGCTCAACACATGTTGCACAGTTACTGCTGGTGTGTTGTGCTTCCTTGTCTTTTATGCTATTCCATCCATGCAGTCGCAGTTTCTCTCACAAGGAGCCAGACATTTTCAGCGCTACTGACGAATGCTAGCTGAGGGGAAAAATTAAGAAATGATGGCACAGCATGAAGACAAACGGTAGCTTTGGAAACACACTGCTGCATCTTTTTGGTTTTTGAGATGGAAGAATATTGAAGAGATGGCAGAGCAATGACCAGGTTTGCTGGGGTAATAACATCACAAGATTATTGACCAACTGTTGATATCATTTGGAGACAGAAGAGTTTTTTCTGTGGCATTATCTCTTTGGATTCTGCTCTGAAACTACCAGGAAGTGACACTGTTAGTCTGGGAGTTTTTATAGAGGTGGAGTAGCAGAGGATTTAGAACATTTATTCAGTAAGTACTGTAGTTAAATGTCAATTTTGCGTACCTCATTTACTCTCCAATGAAATTTTTGTGGGAGCATCCTTTTGACTTTTAGGCAGGAACTTGATATTTAAGTTATTCTAAATGAGTGCATCCATGAAGAACAGCTTTTTCCCCATGGGCCCGGTGTCCTCAGCCCTGATGTGTGCCACTGCTGCGGCCCCTACTGCCGACAAGCCCGGACCTCCAGCTAAAGGGGCTTTCTCCTCAGAGGAGGAGAAGGACAAACAGAAGAGCCAGCAGCAGGCCTCTCTGTCCTGCGTGGTGGAGGAGTTTTTCTGGATAGGCAGCAGCATCGTGGCTTTCTCTAAGTGGCGTCTCGGCTACATGGGTAAGATGCACTGAAGAGAGTTGCGCTTACACAAGCACTGCAGCACTGAGCTTTTTTTCTGTGGTCAGTGCAGGAAATTGGTCGGCTATGGAGGCTCCAGGCTCCAGGCTCAGGCAGCGATGATGTAATGTAGCTTTTTAGAGCTCTGTCCCTCAGGTTGTGGAATGTCGATATATATTGGGCAGCAGGGATCTCCCCTGTCTACTTCTCCAGACACATCTTAAAATTTGAGACGGCATTTCGTTGATGGGAATTTCAGATTACAGAATTTAATTGTTAAAAGTAAACGTTCCTTATTTCAGTGAATGATTTACATTTTAGGAGGAAGTGCATCATTATCTTGTCCTGGTCAGTCACCTTTATCTGACCGCTTTCATTGTTACGGTCAGATCATTCACCAAGTAAGAGTTGGACTTCTTAGGGAGAGAAACCAATTCCCCTGCTTTGATCATCAAACAGACACAGATTTTAATTGATTAAATGATCATTTGTGACAGTGAAAGCTCAGACGTCATTTCAGAAACATAAACACTGAACTACCTGCTTGGTTTGTTGCCTGTAAATGAAGCCGGAGTAAAACAAATAACTGAGTCTTTTGATAATTTGTTGTCTGTTTACGAGACAGCTACTGTGTGTGTGTGTGTGTGTGTGTGTATGTGTGTGTTAGCCAGCAACTCTACCATCTTTACCTCAGTTCATGCTGTCCAGAGCAAATTCACTTCTTCAACTATCTCTATAATGTTCTTTGTGTTTAGTGTGAACACACAGCCTGAAGATGATACAGTAAGTTTTTAGTAAGACCATAACTCATAGTGGGCATTGCAGGTCACAAGGCGACTGGCGACTTCAACACTTTTATAAAAACATTTTTTAAACTTAATTATGCAGAAGATGCTCCACTGAGCGCTCAGTCTACACCTTCTCGAGCTGTCGGAGATTCATTGATTTCCTGTTGAGGGCAGGGAGGATGTTATTCATTCTCTCATCCCACAATTATCAAAGAAGCTCCCTGTGTTTAACCTTCAGTCTTCATCAGGTTTGCTGTTTCTACGTCAGCAAAATGACCATCTGCACTGTGGAATCACCTGCGTGTTTGTATGTGTGTGTGTGTGTGTGTGTGTGTGTGTGTGTGTGTGTGTGTGTGTGTGTCTGTGTGTGTGACTACAACATATGGCCACCAGACAATCCCTCTGTACTTAACCTGGTGCCCTAACAGAGGAAAGTAGCTAACTCCACCTACTTGGCCCATATGGTGACTGTGGTGGCGGGGCAGCAGCCACCCAGGTCGCCCTGCCACGTCACTGAGGTGACACCCGCTCGTCCCTCCTGACCTGAGCGTTGGCTGTGTTTTGGTGGAAGATGGCTACCTCGCCTGTCACTGGTCGTCTGCTTCCAGCTTTAACCCCATTAACAAAACTGTGGCTTCCAGCAGGGCTGTTAATGCCTGTTAAATACTGGAGTGTTGATTTACACAGTAACAACATACACTACAATGTCCTCCCAGGAAGAGGCCTGAAATACTACTACTATTACTACTACTCCTACTAATAAGAATAATAATAATGATGGTAAGAATATTTTTCAATACAAGTAACAAAGTGCTTCACATGAGACAAATTAAAGTAAAATGTGAAACAAATTAAAAAGACATCACACAATATAAGCAATAAAAATGTGTCTTAAGAAGTGAAATAAAATGGGGGAGTAACTCCAAGAGTCTGCTCTCCTCTAGCAAGTTGTTTCAAAGTTTAGGGGCCCTGTCTCCTTTGGTTTTTCCACCAAGACCTTGGAATGGTCAGCAATGCACTGCCAGAGGATCTCAGACTGTGTCTTGGCTCGTAAGGGGATAAAAGCTCAGAAATCTCACATGCTTCTAGCATGTGTAATTAAAATGTAATTAAAACAATTGTAAAATCAATTCTAAAATATACAGGCAGCCAGTGTAGAGATGCTAAGAACAGGGTGATGTCAACACATTTTCTGGACTCAGGAGCCGAGCTGCTGCATTCTGAACTAACTTTAGAGGCTGGATTGGTTTCTGACTGAGACTGAGGTATATTGGGAGTTACAGTAGTCCACATATGTGGCTGAAATATAAGAATCTGGTTCAAAACACAATGTGGTTCTTTTTAGCTGGGGGATCAAGTGCGGTGGCCTCATATTTTGTGTGATTTAATAGTAGGAAGTTGTCTGACATCCAGTATTTTATTTCAGACAGTTGTGGAGGGTTGTTATGTTGGACTGGTCACCATGACCGATTGTTACACAGAGTTGTGTGTGATCGGCATGACAGTGAAAATGGACATTATATTTGTAGATGATGTCGCTGAGAGGAAGCATGTAAATGAAAAATAGAATCAGACCCAAGATTGAACCTTGGGGGACCCCATAGAGTGAGTTAGCAGCCATGGACACGGAGAAACACTTATTAGATATTAGATATTAATGCCACATCACTGATTCCTGCCCACTTCTCCAGTCTGTCGATGAGTGTTTTATGATGTACTGTGTTGAAAGCAGCGCTGAGGTCTAAAAGAAATAATGTACTGGTGCTGGATATAATTAGAGCTACATTCCTGATGAAACATATTTTGAATATGGCGAATATGGTTTGAATGTCTGATATGTATGCATTGATTCCAGTGGAGGTTATCTTGGAAATTCATCTATACCCAGGGTGCACAGCGCAAAAATGCAGCTCTGCTAATTTCTGATGATTATCCATCTAGATGATCTCGTATAATATATGTGTTCACACACACACACAGAGAGAGAGAGAGAGAGAGAGAGAGAGAAGGGCAAGGAGGGGCTGAGTGAACCACACATCCTGACAATGAAATTGATTTTACCCATTTGAAACAGTGAAAGAATACAAAGTCAATATGTGCTGGTCAATGTTGATATTGTGTTGCACCGCCACAAATAAATGAGTGTATGGGAAACACTGAACTGATAACATTTCCACGAGCTGATGACAAGACCACGACACAAGAAACAAAAATTTATTTACAAATTCACAATGAGCTGTTTTAATGATTGAGTTTTAAAGTGCAAAATCATTAAGCAAATCAACTTATGAAGGAAGGAAACCAAAAACAAACGGAAAAAGGCTATTACAATAAGCTAGGAGGAAGGTTAGCATTGGAAATAGTCATAGACATAGACAGAGACAAAGACAGAGGATGAACTGCTGTAGAGTTTGACAGTAAAAAAAAGAAAAAACAAACATGCTGACTGTTTCTGAGAGAACAAAGAGAGAGGAGCAGCATACACATGTACAACACCTTGTAGAGATGGAGAGAGAGACAAAAGTGGAGCAGACACACAGAAAGGCAGCACACTCTCTACTAGTGGGGGTCTCGGCCTGTTGCCATGGATACAACACAGATTTAAAGTGTGTTGATGTGAAGAAGATGCATTTTGGAGGAATGCTGATGTTCACTGGATTCAAATAGCTGAAAACAAGCTCAGATCTTGTCTGCACGCTTGATTAATGAGCGCACACAAGACGCCTCATCAAGAGCGATGACGACGAACAACACGAACGCTCGTTTCAGTTGATAAACCGCCGCGTTCTCTCACCTGAAAATGCTCTTTGCACACATGCAGCCTCAGAACAAATCAACAGCACAGATGGCTAGTTTTTAATGAGGACATAGTGTAAATGTTATAAAATTACAATTCAAGTGCTTCATACACAAAATTCACCCAGCAATAATGTTTTCATTAGGTATGATTACCTGAAACTAAGAAACGTGTTTTCATTAGTTTAGAATGAGCAACTAATATCTACATAGAGAGTAAGAACAGGCCCACTGTTGACTGGTGTATGGAGATATTTTATATTTGATGCAGGAAACACCTCAAACTAATCCAAGCAGCTCAGCTGTTACACCATGTCGATACCATATTTGGTATCAAAATTTGTAGCATTTCATTTAATTTCAACTACCAAATTTCTGGTATTGTTTCGCCCCTAATATTTATTTACATGTGTATTTATTTTTATGTATATATATTTATATATGCGGAAGACACACAAGTCTAAATCTATGTTTTAATTGCTTTGTAGACACAGGAAGAGTGTCGCCTCAGCACCAACTGTGAACACAAGTCCCAATGCACTGGACTGTTGGTTAATTGATTACACCAGACTTCATTATCCAGGCTTAGACAGCCTTCCATAGGTTATGACTAACCTTTCCAGTTGAATCAAAGACATTTCCACCACTTTCTGCTAAATGGACTGTGCTTTATGTTCTGTATGTGGAGTTACTTTTATAACTATATTACATAAAGTTATTCTGAGTTGCTATTTCATTTTATGCAGTAACATTGAATATTTTATATGATATTTTTGTGCAGTCAGACTATCATGTAGCAGTAGTAATTTATTCAAATCCATGTTTGAGATATTTTTCAGTCTCTTGACTAATAATTAATTTTTTTAAATTGGTGGGTAGATTGCCATGTATTTTAGCAGTGGGCTGCACCTACAGCCTCCCCTGACAGGCTTTACTCCACCCTTTGGGTGCTACTTCTCCATGAGTGCTTCTTAGTGAAGTACAGTGGGAAGATATTTCAAAGATTTAGTTGACTTCCCAAGGGGGATCCCACACAGCCAGCTACATCACAGGAGCAAACACTCTCCTTTTAGCCGACTGGCAGGGGAGTGTGAGCAGAATGTTGCCTCCTTCACTGCCTCTTCATCCGTGAGTTAATTGTGTTGAAGGCGGCAGCAAACCAGAGTGTGTTCCAATGTTGAAACTGTTCTCTTTGGTTGCAGTTTGATGAGATTTAACCTCTCACTGCACTGGTGAAGTCAAACGTGTGTGCAACGTGACTAAAAAGGGTCCACAGTTTTCTTCTAAACTTGACTCCACTTTGTCTAGACAATCAGATAATCCGTCAGTTTCCTTTTAATGTCAGTGTATTGAACGCATGCTGGGTTGACAGTGGGGCTCTCTGGCTCCACAGTGGGGCTCTCTGGCTCCACAGTGGGGCTCTCTGGCTCCACAGTGAGATGTGGATACAGGCAGCGATGGCAGCAAATGTAAATGTTGGCCAGGAGGCTGTGATGGCTGTTAGAGAGTGTGCAGCTTATCTTTGACAGGAGGAGGAGGAGGATGAGCCATTGAGATTGCTGTGAGAAGATAGTTTTCAGCCATTTGCCATCCTAATCTGAGAGCCTACAGAATCTGCACGCTCTCATTCCAACCGAACTTTGACAGCAGTGCATTTCATGGATTACTGCCCCCTCTCTGGCTGAATATAGAGTATAGATCCTTAGCTCTGTTACAGCCACTGGTATCGGACGCTGTAATCAGCTGGCAGCCACAGAAATAACTCTTCCCTTGAAATCAATAATGTTGCATTTATGTCATATGAAAGAGTCCAAGCTGTAAAATCATTAAGGATCAGTTGATTATGGATAGTATGCTCCTATATTCTCCCACAGTAAATTGAAAACCAAACACAGCAATGATAGCTGGTTTGCGAAATTGAAATGGCTCATGTACAAATGCACTGAATGATTATACAGTGAATATTCATTAGACAGTTATGAATGATTTTTGGATTTGCTGCATCAATATTGATATCAGGACATTACATCTAATCAGTGCTGGTTACAGGGCTGTGGTTCAATACTGTTGATGATGTCCATACCTGGGGATCAGGACCAATGCTCAACATGTTTTTCTGCAAAACATTATTTTTCCACTTAACACATGTTTTAAATGTTGATAGTTGAAGTGTTGATATCCATAAGAAGATATATTTGGGGTTTTAAGAACCAAAAACCATCTCAATGTAGTTTTACATCTCCTCTCTCTGGACGCTGTAGTAACAACAGATCAGTGAGCCAATTAGAAGAGAGGCTCTGAGACTCTCTTTTGATTGGCTGACTGTTTTGTGAGTGATCGAAAAAAATGTAGCATTCAGGTAAACACTCAGAGGAACCAAATACTGCAAGGTTGGATGGTGGGTCCAGGTGGGCGGGGCTTAGGGTGTGGCTGAGAGCGATGACTACTTTGTTGTGATGTCACAACGTTACTGAAGTCCCGATAGCTTGTTTAAGGCTTCTGAGGGCTTTCTGAATGCACGCTGTGTGCATTTCTATGTGAGCTGAGCGCTTTGATGCTTTTACAGTATTAATATAGAACTTAAACCCGCTTTATAATCGAGACATGGTTGTGGCTCCTTGGTCATAACTCTGTCAGATGTAGTTAAATGTGCGCATGAAGGAACATTATCGTACATGTTTAAGCATGTTTGTTGTAAATGATAGCAGAGACTCTTCCACCTGCTTTACAAAAAAAAACTAAACCACCTAGTATGTTTATTTTTCACCAGACAACAGCACCAACTTGCCTTTTGGAATTTCGCTTCAGCTTGAGAAAAGACCAACACCTAACAAGAGTGTATTCAATCAGAGGTTTTCAAACCATGACACCAAACCATGAAAGGGACAGGTGCATGCAGGTACTCTGAAAACAACAGGGAGTTAGTTACTGTGATTAGGCAGCTGATTTGGCTGCTTATCACCACAGTCAGCAGTAGTGGCTGTGACACACAGACCGTGGAGGATATTACGGTACTTTAAAACTTTAAGCGCCCCTGATTGCTAAAAATCATACTCTGAGTCATAACTATCAAATCTGAGTACACCCATGTTTTTGTTTCAGTGTGTCTCTCTCTGAGGATATGATCATTTCCAATAAATGTGCATAAATCCGCTGATGAATGTCTTCAATTTGTCTGAAATATTGAAGGGGTGGCCACAGTGTCAGACTTTGAAAACCCCTGTATGAGGCTAATTCAGTAGAAATGATTTTCTTCAGTGTGCATAGAACTAGTCCTGTAGCAACTGGTTCAGGATAAATTCACATACTGTCACACCTCTAGTCATTTGATGTTAAAATATAGAAGAATAATATGTCACATTTATAAAACATTTTTTTTTACAATAATAACAATAGTGTTTTAAAATCTACGCTCTCTCAAATTGATCTTTTTTCTAACAGTCACCTGAAATACAGATCCAAAAAAACATTATATCCTGAACACAGAAGATTTTTCCAGGTATCTGCAGAAAAAGTTAAGAATTGTAATGTTTGTCACAGTCACTCTGAGGATCTGTGAACTTCTTATCTTGGCAGATTATGTATTGTGATGATGTATTTTCTCCTGTCAGCCATTTGTTCTCTTTGTTTTTCTTTCCACAACACAGTGTGTGCAGCAGTTAGGATGATACATCAAGACCTAGTGACAACTTAGTATTTCAGGGCTCAGTGAAATGTTTATGTGTGAAGAGAGATAAGCTGTGTTTCGATTCAGGGGCCACATCCTTTGAAGGCCCCATTTGAAGGCTGATTGCGTCACAGCGGCATGACTAGGCTTTCCAGTTTCTAACGCTCCTTCAAATGCAGCCGACAAATGTGTCCTTCGTTTCCTGTGCAATGAAGGATCCAGGGACCTATTCCAAGAGTCATTGAGCGCCAGTGGTGAATCCAGATGAATCTCTCCGCAAACAAAACAGCAGCCAAGGAAAAATAAGGAATCCTCTGTAGACCAGACCGTCTCATTTCGGTTCTGTTTTCTTGGTCTCCCCGGTCTTAGGAGGCTGTGGCTTCGTAGATCGTGTCTATCGAAGGTTGTGGTCCCTGAATTGAGACACAGCTGTAGTGTAGAGACTTCTGTTGATCATGGAATATGCTCTCGATTTACCATGGACACTGATGTGTAGTATCTCTACATTTCATCATTTTCACAGTCGGAATTTTGCCTCAAAAATGTAAATAAGGAATTTAAAAGAATTTAAACATGAAAGTTCTCTGTTTTATGTCTGTCTTGTTTGAAGGATTATGTGTTCTCTGTTTTGGGTCCAGGTCAAAGCGTTCCCTAAAGCTGTTCCACCATCTGAAAAGAGGTTCTGATTAGCAAACTCTCCGCTCCGCTGTTGGTCTTAACTCTGTCTTTGAAGATGGAAACCTTGGTCAGAAACCTTGTTGTAGTCACAGAGCAGAATGTTTTAATATTCACATCCAGTTAATAACAATGTCCGCATACTCATCTCAGCATTTTGTACTGAGACCTTTTGGTCCTCTGGTTGTTGTCAACCATTTACACACTGACACAATGCTTGCCTTTACCAAGAGTTCAAAGAGCTGATGTTAAACAATACATGGATGCTACACAGGGAGCAAAGTGAAATGAACCAGTCTTGTGTTGGTGTGTATTATTAGCCTGAGATTACACTGGTGGTTGCGTGGTGGAGCTGTGCATTTTGCTGATATGGTCCTGAGCAGAAATTCAATAGCAGAGGTTAGGAGAACAGGACTGAACTACATTAACAATGCCCTGGGGGTGGGCTCTTTGCAGGGAGACCACAGCTACGTCCAATCAATGCTCACTTAGAGCAATCCATCACTGCTGGTTTGCATTGCTTACTCACACAGTAGACAATTTGGATGTGTGTTGCATTCAGGTCAAATAGGACAAAATGTGATCTGCAGTCTTTGAAGTATGAGCTGGTGTTTACTGTGAACTTTAGCAGACATGATTAAACTGGCATTCGATTGGTCAAAATTGAGAATCTTAATTTAGAAACACAATGAAATCAGGGCACATCAAGAATATTGGCTGTGCTGTAAATTCTCAAATTAAATTAAATCTATTTATGTCAAAGTCCCAGATTAAATCAAGCTCAAAACACCCTCCATCTTTTCCTATTTTATGGAGAAATTCAACATTATGTATATTTCCTCAGCAGTAATTCCATCAGTACAACAAGAGAATCATGAATCATGGCTCATCATTCTGCTGTCATTAATATTCACTATTATTTCCTGTCCATTCCACTTTGTCATTTTGTCTTGCTTTATTCTATTACCATCAATGAAACTCTACATTTAAGGCACCTTATTCAAGTTAAATTATTTCCTGGTAGGATTTTAATGTGAAAAATCTTGTTGTTGAGCTGATGGCATTAGTGCTGTGGAAATGGACATGAGGCTGTATTCGCCACATTACCACAGGAGGAAGTATTCTCATCAGTTTACCCTGCTTTAATAGTGACCATCCTTTACTTGTTCATGCTGCATTATTTAAAATGGCATCATTTGAGAAACAGCATTTGTCTAAAAATGTACTTTATTCTCCACCTTGAATTTTCCAAAATGCCTCAAATGCAGCATTACTCACACAGCAGGCATGTTGAATGTCATGTGTACCAGTGACTGCTAACCTTATTTAGAAATGTATGCGTGCTGAGTTGGCCTAATTTCCTGCATGTTGTGTGTGTTTGATAGGAAGTGACATGGAGCTGATAATTGATAGTATGTCCACACAGGGTGTGACTGCGTCCCAGGGGCATGTGGCAGTCCACATCAGCCAGACCAGGCCTGATAGCCACACCATTGGCTTCCTGTGGAGGAACTTTCCAATTTTTCCCCAAAATAATGCCAAGGTCACAAAGAGGCTTAACTGTATTTTTAGTGGGCATGTCTCAATGAAGTCCATCTTATTCTCTGGGTGTCTTTTATTCCTAGCAGTTGAAGGACTTCTGTTAAGTTTAGGCAACAATGTGAATTCTCACATCTAAAAAGAGCTCCTGGTTTTATTGATTGATCTGGTCGTTGTTCTGTCATATTTATCCATGTGCAGTAAAGATCTTGTTTAAGAGCTTTTCGTGGAGAAATTGCATCTTGCTGTCGTCTATCTTCCCTCACTTTCCTTCCTCCCATGAGACGTGCAAAACCCTGACAGGCATATCCAATGTGTTTGCTTTGCAATGCTGTGTGTTCATGTGAGTGTATAAGTAAATAACTGTGTGAAAATACACACACACACACACACACACACACACACACTTTCACACTTTTGGGGATTTTATATAGACTTACATTAATTTCCGGGAGCCCTAAGCTACCTAGCTTAGCTTAACCCTAACCTTGACCTAATCTAAACCTTAGCCACTGACCCAAAACACAGCTTTTTCCCAATTGTGTACAGTTGGACAAGCCTCAGTTAACTGGTCTGTAGCCTGAAATCTGTCCCCAAAGGTAGCTTAAGACAGAAACACACACACACACACTTTCAGCTGTAGTGCACACTCCAGCAGTTTTCTTTTTGACAGCAATCCAATCTTTTTTTTTTTCTGTCTGTCTTGTTTTCTTGCCTTCAGTGGAGAAATGTATGAGCTCCATGCAGATGGGAACCCAGATGGTGAAGCTCCGTGGCGGCTCCAAGGGACTGGTGCGGTTCTTCTATCTGGATGAACACAAGTCCTGCATCCGCTGGAGGCCCTCGCGCAAGAATGAAAAAGCCAAGAGTAAGTGTCCTCCCATCTCTCTCACAGTCTCAAGGGAACAACATTTCAGATCTGTGTTCAAAATTCAAACTTATGGAAAACCATTTGCGCCATATTTTATGTGACAGGCAAGGGCTCATTGAATGTTACCAGGCATCCCATAAGCCCATTATTTTCACTCTGAATTTTCAATGTCATCCTTCCAAGAGACTCAACCGAGTCCTCGTTGGCACTTCAGTTTGTCAGAAAGACAAGAGCCACAGCTGTTTTTGTTAACAGTTCCTGAGTGACTGTGCCAGCTATTATTAACCTGACAAGTGCAGTTCAAATTTGTGTTAATAACTAGTGTTATCAATTTTCAAACAATGGTTAAATCCAGAAAATAATTTAAAACTAATTAATCACTCCAGCTTTAGTTTAGACTCTCAGCTTCAATTAAAGGTGTTTACATCCACATTAGATGATATAAGCAGTAAAGCGTGTACACCATCTGTTCTGCTTCACAGCTTTAGCCATAATAAAGAAAATAAAGTTCAATGCATGAAGTTAAAACTTTATGAGTCTTGTGTACTTGTCCTACTGCCAAGAGCCTGTTAGATACACATATCAGTCGTTTATTCACAAAGTAAAGCAAGAATCTTGGGGCATCATTTACAGTATCTTTTACTGTTAATTACTATATTTATAGGGTACATTTGGAAAGGAGGCTTTATTATGCCACCATTATTCTCCAGTGCCTGTCTCCCAGGTGGTCTGTGTATCAGATAATGTTTGGCAGGCTTTTAGTTCTGCTAGATTTAATTTTTACCCCCATACATTCCCTAAGGGCATGAAGTGTTTTTGTTATTTAGAACTGGACATTTATGTTCCGCACACAGTAACTGCAACAAGCAAACAAAACTGTGTCCTGCAGTGTTTTAGAATAAAAGAGGGCTATGGGACTTCTTAGCAGCAGCTCCCAGGATAGCTGGACGTCTCATGGGGGCTTAGGGGCTCAGTTTCCTGTTGCTCTTTCTCCTCTGTAGCCCTGGATTTAATAAGCTTCTTAAGTCGACTTAATTATTCATCAGCTTTAATCTGCCCAAACAGTGTCTTTTTCACACGTGCCACCAAATGAAAATGATATACATACACACACAGATCAGAATATCCATCTATCCATTCTGCCGCTTATTCGGAATCAGGTTGCAGTGGCAGCAGGTTAAGCAAGGTAGTCCAGACGTCCCTCTCCCCAGCAACGTTTTCCAGCTCCTCCTGGGGATCCTGGAGCGTTCCCAGACCAGATGAGATATAAAGTCTCTCTCGTGTGTTCTGGATCTACCCCGGGGGCTCCTGCCAGTTGGACGTGCCTGGGAAACCTCCTGTGAAAGGTGCCCATTAGGCATCCTGATCAGACCACCTTAACTAGCTCCTTTCAATGCAAAGGAGTAGTGGCTCCAATCCCCAGCTTCTTCCAGATGACTGAGCGATGAGGGTGAGCCCAGCCGCCTTATGGAGGAAACTCTTTTAGGATATTCATATTTACAATCTCATTCTCTTAGTCACTACCCAAAAGGTTGGTGAATATCTCGTCACAGATTTCCTTAATCTTTAACTTTTCTTAAGGAAACATTAGTGATTGGAAAACCAACCATAAAACACATTTTAAAAATGCAGTTTTGCCAGTAAAAGCAGTGATTTACCTTCTAAGCATTCAGTCCAGGTAAATGTGAGTTCTGATCAGACTCTCTTTGTGTGGCAAAAAAATTCATGACATGAAATTAAAGCCCAGTGAGACAGTGACTCAATGAATGAATGATAAAATCCAGTAGTCTGTACAGCAATAACAGTTGACAACTGAATTATAGCTGATACACCTCAGTAGTGCTTGTGCAGTTTGTGGATACACACATAAACACTCAAAGACTGAGCTCTCCTCAATCGCCTTGCCTCGGGTACCAAGCCTGTCCGAAGTCATTTCTAAAATAACCAAGTAATGTGTGAAATCAGTGAGATGATACACCTCTGCTTCTAATAATCACGAGTTATAACACCAACAGCACGGCCTCAGCACAAGTCCAAGAGTTAAAACTAATCATCAGAATCAGACACTCTACTGAAAAGTGAAACAGATTTCTGAAGCAGCACTTAGCATATGGACTGAGAACATATGGGAAATTTACCAGATGAAACAAGTAACATATTCCTTGAGACTCCAAAAAGATGTTTTTATTTGAAGGCCATACTAATACAGTGAAGTGATCTGAATCACTCTTCATAATCTGAATTATATAAATGTATATCACTGCTTCCCCATTTCATCTCACCTCCTTGCACATATACATACACTCATGCCACTCACTTTTTTGTTTTTTTGTATTTACAATTTTTTTTAAATTATTTATAAAGAATGCAGATACAGCAGAGAATGAAAAAAGTCAGAAAACAGCAGGAAAAATTGTGAATATGATTGAATAAGTTATGTCAAAAAAAAAAAAATAATAATAATAATTTGTAGCTAAGGAGCAAAACCCTTCGCTCACTGGCAGAGGAGATACTGTTGTATTATCTAGAAAATCTGAAAAGGAAAAATCAATCTTCCAAAGCCCCTGTAGTGGGAACTCGGCCAACAGGAGCACTAAGTTATGGTCCATGAGCAGGTTCAAAAAATGAACTACCACAAACTTTTCACACGTGGCATCACATAGTGTACATCAGGTCTATCAACAGTGCTACATAAGTAAAGTTATTATTTTATTTGTACCTTGGAAGCTTGTATATCCACAGCACACATCATGCAAATCCATGTCGTGGCAGTCTGCTTATTAGACTGTGGTATTTCAAGTGTGCAAGAGGAAACTGTCACCTGTTGGGACACTTAAACAAGAAGAAAATCATCAACATGAATCATTCCCTGAGGACTGACCAAGAGACAACGTCAACCTCAAGCTCTTCTGCTAGCAGCTCATGAAATATTCCAGGCAGTATTTGTGGTTACTCTACTACTACCTGTCTACCAGATACCTGATGTGTAGTATTCTCCTGCATGATTTATAAAAGTGCTGCAATCAGGAAAAGCACATGTACCCATACATCTCCAGCTGCAGGGTTTGTGGAGAACACTGACAGCCACGTGGGAACACACACAACACGTCACCAGCATGTCCACTGTCATGTCAGATGCATCTTGGACATCCAGTAGTATATATATATATATATATATATATATACACACACACAGTAATACACAGGTTCTTTTCCACACAGCCCCCGAAGAGGGTGTGTGTGCGGCATGTGGTCATAAGGGAAAATGGTTACATGTACATCACTGCATTATGAATGTGTATGTAAACAATGTTTCATCCATGTAGTATACTGTATGGCTGGAGGCCAGAAAGAGACGCAGGCAGAGGAGGGTGTGTGTGTGTGTTATGGATATCTCCTCTGGATATTGTCAAACACTAGGGAATTAACCTGCTCTGCAGAATTTCCAAACTAGCACATGAGCTGAACAAGTGGCAGAACTACTTACCATGTGCTTGCTGTCATGGGGAAAAATAATGAATGACTCAAGGCAGTGTCTTCCAGTAAAATGTCATTACCATCTCATAAATGTTGTCTCTTAATAAACAGAGCTCTCTGGGCACTGCTCGATGAGCATTTTTAATCGCCCGTATCATGAAGCCTGATATCCAACATAAGAATCTTCTCATTAAACTTTCCACAGTGATTAAGTCACTATTGTTTAAGAAATTCTCAAAATGATTAGAATACTAGTGCAGGAGGATAAGTTGGGTTTAATGGGGTTTTGACACTCCACAAGACTCGAAACCTGGAGGTCTAATCACTCCACTGGTTGAAGAATTATTGAGAAAGTTTACTTAAGTAAAACGAGCAATGCCACCAAAGGGGTTATTATTATATTATAAACTTCGATAACACACAAGTTTGGTTCAAAAACAAACCTACAGTTACCATTTATCGCTATAGGTGTCGCCAAAGATAACAAAACAGCGATCTTTGAGATTGACACTTTTAAGTAAATCCTATACTCCATCCCTGACCTGTTGACTTCCTGTTTGCTCCAACAGTTTCCATTGACTCCATCCGAGAGGTGTGTGAGGGGAAGCAGTCAGAAATCTTCCAGCGCTACGCGGAGGGCAGCTTCGACCCGAACTGCTGCTTCAGCCTGTACTACGGAGAGCACGTGGAGTCCCTGGACCTGGTGTCCGGCACTGGAGAGGAGGCGCGAACCTGGATCACAGGCCTCAAATATCTGATGGCCGGCATCAGTGATGAGGACAGCCTGGCCAAGAGACAGCGCACCCGCGACCAATATCCTTCACTTACACTGTTATACAGGCACCTTGTGTACTAATTGGACTGGTGATTTTAAGGTGCAACTGTATCCATTGCATAATATAGAAAAGCATCAACATTAGACAAGGTTCATATGAGAGTTTACCAGGCTGAGTTTATCTATGATACTGACACTTCTGTGAGTGCAAACTACCAAAAGCAGCAGCAATGAAAAGAATAAATGTCCAGAATTTTCATGCTGACTTTCCCTAACCCACTGTGTCATTACATGGCTGAAGCAGACCTTCGCTGAGGCTGATAAGAATGGTGATGGCAGCTTAAGCATCAGCGAGGTGCTGCAGCTCCTGCACAAACTCAACGTCAACCTGCCCCGACAGAAGGTCAAACAGATGTTTAAGGTACGGAAACAGCAAGGCCACATCAGGGGTGAACAGGACAGTCACTGTTTTTATTCCAGTGTCTTTGCTGCAGTTTAGTATTTTCTCATAATGGGAAATGGGGAAAAGTCCACTTTGCTCAGATGTTGATGAAGGACATCTAAAGATCTTATAGTTACACTGGCTGCATTCAATTGCGAATACTTTTCTCCAAATGCCTGTTAAGCCCATGATCGTGAGATGATGCCCAGCAATCGAGCTGGTAGCAAAAGGGAAGGCAAGGCCACAGTCGGACATCTTTAATCTGAATCATTTGTGCATAACTGAGAGAGAGCTTCGTTTCAAAGGTTTTGTAAACACTGTTCCTGCGGTGGGAAGTTTACATGAATTAATCAACTATATCTGACCACACGATCCAACGTCACACTGACTATATGAAAAAAACAGGCTTTCATTTCCAGCAGCACTGCGGAAGCAGCACAAGCTGTCCCAGTGCAAATGTATCACAAATAAAGAAACCATTAGAAGAGTGAATGATGAATGAAAGGATGTTTAGCTTTTCATCTTTAGTAGTTAGCGACAGCTAGATAGAAAAAATAAGGATACTGGCAGCTATGGGCAACTTTTAAGGTGGAATGTTTTCTGTGTGTTTCTTAAGGCTTTGTAATAACATGATTGTGGCTCATCCATTGTACACACATGAAAGACAGCAAGAGGTGAGCACAGGGAAGTCGAGCTGCCATGGGAACCAGGTACAAGTTCAAAATAGCCTTTTCTTTGGAGAAGAAATGTGTCTTTTCATTGGCAGCAAGGCTGGAAATAGATCAGTGGCGTGAAGTGGCGACCTGCCGCCGGTGTGGTGGTTGTACATAGAAGATAATACAGGCAGCTGTATTGACACTTGCCATTCAGTGGCGTTGTGTTTTGTACGGTGGCATTGATGGGTATGTATGAATGTAAAAGCCACAACACAAACAAAAGTTAAGCCACAAAATAAAATAAAATGCCCAATCCCCTATTGTTCCATGTTGCCGGGGGAATATTATTGCTGGCAGATAGGTGAACTAATTTTTTTTTAAGTTATTTTTTGCAAGGACAGTGTAGAGACCTTTTACATTGTGTTGACCCGTCTGGGCCACTGTAGTTTTGGCCTTAAGGGTTTTGTTTTACCTGGGTGGTGCGCATGTGTAGTACGTCAGTGGTCTTTGTGAATATCAATAGGTAATAAATATCTATATGACTTAATGATGGCTAGTTGAATCTAGCTTTCTCTCTCTTCTCTTCCACCCTCTTGTGTCCGTCGGGTGTTTCCACGTGTCTCCACTGTATCTGTCATTGAAAATGAAACTCTGTTGGGGCACCCTGGAGCGTGTATCATGTGCTTGAGCTGAGTCCTTACCGCAGTGGCCCGGGCCATTTGCTTTGTGTCATTCCCTCTCTCTCTCTCCCTTCACTTTCTTGTTTATCTCTATCTTTAGATGTTCTAAAAAAAAAAAACATCTTTGAAAAAACAAATAAATAAATGAAACTCTACAGCGTTGCGGCGGTGGTGATAACTGGTAATTGCTGGTAACAGATTTGCAGCGACACTGTGGTGTAAGAGAAACACTGATTATTGTAAAGCGAATGTCACCAATGGTTCCTTCAGATAAAACAGAGTGTTGGTGCATCAGTGTAATGTGCAGCATGGCCCTTGAACAGCTGATGTTTACTTGCAGCTGAGGAAGTTGGCTTCTGTTATTTGAACATGAAATTGAAATGTGTCTGTGGTTGAGGCAACATGTTGAAATCTAGTTCTTTTTTTCACCAAACGTTAAATCGTTATTACTAACCGAGCTGTTGGCCTGATTTGACTTGTGATTGGCTTCATCGAGTTATTATGATTTATTATATTGAATCATCTCTGGGGCAAGTTAATGTAATTTTATATGTATTGCATTCGTGTGATTATGTAATATGTCATCCTTGGTCAAATGGGAGCCACATGTCGTCAGCTCTGAAATAGTTCAGGTCAATTTTATTAATATATGTCTGGCTCTCTCATTTTCTCAGTTGGCAAACAACAAAACTGCATCACAGCCAACACGTGGTCAACCTTGCTGACCAAATCATTATTTCAGGGTCAATCAAAATAAATGAAGTTAATGATAGCTGCTGTGCTGTGTGATCGGCTGTATACTCAGCCTGTGGCACTGGGCAGCAACAGACAGAGCCTGTTATTCTGCCGAGCGTTGCCTTTGTTCAGTTTACTCCTGCTCTGTGTGCTCACTGTCACTGTACTTTGTTGACTTCTTAACTTTACTGACACACAGCCCTCGACCTGCACATCATTTTGTAAAACCTCTGACTGTTTTTTTACACACTCCAGAGGCTCTTTTGGAAAAGCTCAGTTCTGGGGAGAGAAAGAGGGCTGAAATTGAAAGAAAAGATCTGTTTACCAATTAAACTGGCTTTAATGTGAACGTACCCTGAAGCTGAAGGTCATAAATGTTTAAATTTAGTTACTTAGTTTGGTCAGTGGCATCTTTAGAGCAACAGCTACAAGTGGATTTAATCCACTTAACTAAGCATGGCACTGATTCAACAGTGAAGGCTGTCACCAACATACAGCTCCTAACATGAATAAGAAATGATCGATCATAAAAAACTGTACAGCTAATTACCAGTGCTGCACAGTGCAGGCCGGCTCATTAAGAGAGTAAATGGGCTTATCAGGTCACTCGAGACGACAGTATGTACTTACTAACTGGCAGATTGTGAATGAGCAGTAAAGACACTTTGACTGATTGCGATTGCTGCAGATGTGAGATAACACACGGCTCAGCCGCTGACTCTTCCACAGCAGAGGGATTAGCAGGCTGCCTGGTTAAAGTTTTAGCCTTCCTCCTACAGAGCAGCTAGCCGGCTTACTATCACTAAGTCCAGCAGCCTGTTGACAGTCACCCATATGTTGCTGCTGGGACACAGATGGCCTCTGGTGTAATGCACGGTAAATACACCAGGGACCGATCTGACTGAGTGCGTGTGTGTGTTTGTATGTTTGTGTGTGTGTGTGTGTGTGTGGGGTGGGGGGGACAAGCTCTTGGCTAGTTTCCTGGCTTAACCTACTTACAGTGAAGAGGAATAACCTGTGGACTTGACCTCTTTCCCAGTCTGAGGAAGTTGACTTATGAGCCTGTGCTGGTACGCTGTCTGCATAATAATCAGTGTAAATTACTGCCCTTGGTCTTGATCATGTCAAATTATAAATTTCTCTAATATTTGGTCCAATACATTCATGTCAATCAGGGTATACAAATAATAGTAACACAATGCAATTCAAAAGCACCACAAACTCCAGCGTCTGATATGACCATAAACAATCAACAGCAAAAAAGTAACATTAGAGTGAAACTGATGAAGGATCTATTGCAGTGCTGTCGTATTAGACTGCATTAGATCTAGTTCGGTCGACATAGTAAACTAGCAACTCAAGTATGTATAGATGCATGATGTGTAATTACTGTGTAATGAATAAGCAACAGGCTTGTTTTTACCACTAATTTAGTTAGTTCTTTAACTAGTTTTAGTTTTCTAGTTTACCTGATTGCTCATCCTGCAATTCACTCTCATGTTTATTTTTCCTCTCTTCTCGGGACCTGACGGATGGCTTTGCTTCATCCTCCCGTCAAAGTTGTAAACATTGACACAGGCTTTGACATGAGGGGGAGGTGGGGCCCCTACCTAACGTGCGTCACGAGCATATGGGAGCACTTGGCTCTGAAAGAGATATCATGCCAGTTCACTGACAAACAGGAAGCCAGTATTAAGATCTAAGAACTAGACTGATGTGATCCACGGTATTGGTTTTAGAGAGGACTCTAATAGCAGTGGTATAAATCAGCTTTAGCTGTCAGATTGACTTTGTAAATATACCTGTACAGACAGCATTACAATGGTTGAGCCAACTGAAGATACACAAGTTTTTCTAAGTTCTTTTGAGACGTAAGTCCATTGATATATTCTTAAGGTGACAGTCGGCTGATTTTGACTCATTTTATAAGCTCTGATATGTTATTATCGATCAAAACAAACTAGTCATTTAAATAGGGCTCAACTCGATTTAGCACTGTGCCAGAAAGTAGTCTGTTGTGGTCCACCGTGTTGATACAGCACTAAGATCCAATGATACCAAGACTGAAACTTTCCCACTGTATTTAAATGGAAGTCATTCACGACTGTAAGAGCAGTCTCGATGCTATAGTGTGGTCAAAATCCAGACTGGAAACATTAGGGCCAGGAAGCAGAACTTCTACTATTCAATACTGTAAATAATACAAGATTTAATGGTGTCAAGTCTCGAGTTTGTGGTATCAGCTCTGGTCAAGATGCATCTGAACTGACTATAAATGCTGTTATTGTAGTTCCCCAGTTTTTTCCATAATTAAGCAAACACACTTCACCTTTCTGCTCTGAAAATTGTCCAATTATAAAAATGTTAACTTTAACTCTTCTTGCAGTGCTATTGTCTTGGGTGTAATTTAATCCAAATTATCTGCGGTTGTTTTTATCATCAATATGTCTTGAGTACATTTACAGGATTTTATGATTTCCCTATATGTGCACTGGGAGGCTTAGTTAGGAAGCTGACTTAGAATAACACAGGAGAAACCCAGAAACAGAAGCTGTTTGAGGAGAACCTTTAACCTTTCTATATTTTAACCAGTGTATGACAGGCCACTTCATAATTCAACAGTCAAATGAAATATCTGAAAAGGAAATGATCCCAGTTGGAACTGTCCAGTGTGTTTTGTCAATAATACAATTAAGTAAACCTAAAATACTTTGCTCTTCTTCCCACATAAGGTCCATGTCTACACTTTCCACATTAAAACAAGCTCATTTAGCTTTTCATTGAATGCCTGGGCAGAGAGCAACTCCTCCAGGCATTTACTTTTGATGGGAAGCCAAGTAGACACACTTCAGCCTGTATATGCCCATCTGATGTGATTAACTGTGGGGGAAGCCAGAAAGGAAGACTAAGTAGTTGTTGTTGTTGTTGTTGTTTTTGTTGTTTAACTGTGAACTGAACTTCAGTAGAGAAGCAAGGTAGAATGGCAATACAAAATACTAAATTAATAAACTGCACAATGCTAATAGTATAGATTTTATTTGTAAGTTTGTTATAAGTTGATTGACTCCCCAACAGCTGTCTCCAGCGGTGGAAAGCAACGCCGATGTTGTCACCACCGCCAGCTCCCAGCAAGAAACCACATTCCACTTGATCATTAAAGAAAATAATTGTTCGACTAATTGATGATGAAAATAATCATTGCAGTAAAACAATTTGATAGAACACACATTTACAGCAAAGGAGGACAAAGTAAACTAAAATACAAAACTAGATTTTAACATAGGGTGCTGCTACAAGAGCAGAACCACGAGGTCACAGCTGATGTAATAAAGTAGAGTCAATTTCTAACAAATTTACAGTATTTTAGTTATTTGAATTATGTAAACCCAAATGATATGATGAAGCAACCTGGTACTTTTGGGGCCCCTGGGCAGTTGCCTGTTTTGCCCACTTGGTAATTCAACCTTGGTTTGACTGCTCATATTTCTTGCCACATCAGACTTCTTTTTTTGTTTTGTTTTTGCAATGTTTCCACATTCTTAGATTTTGGCAGGTACTTTGGTGAGTATGATGTTTTAATTACTGATAGAATGACACGACTACGAGAATAAAACACAATTTGTAATACAAACTGCAGTTTTCCTTTGACTTCACCTGCTCTTAGTGGTTAAACAACAGAAGAATTTCAGGCTTGAAGTTGTTTTGCGCAGTCTTGTTAATATTTTCATCTTGAATGTTTCAGTGCCAATGCTCATTGCAAATTGCACGACTCAATCCATCAGAATCCTTCAGCATCACTCTGATATTTCCCCCTAATCCTGAAGTAAATCAGGTTAATGTATTTTCACCAGTTCCTTACCACGTAATGACAAAAGCCCTCCAGCCAACTCCATGAAGTGGCCTGAAGACCTTTTCTAGTTTGTTGACGGAGCAGAGGTGTGGTGTGTTGTTGGTGCACATGAGCCACAGGAAGCTGGTTGGATGTGATAGATGAAGGTATTACCACACTTGTAAATGAGAGCAGGCTTCTTCAGCAGAGGCTTTGCTCAGCGATTTATCACAGTGGTGACGTGCATATGTACACGAGGAGGGAAAGGCTTTGTAGGAAGAGGAAACTGCAATTCTAACTGCTGAATTAAATCGTGTTAGCAGAGTTAAAACGCAGAGCATAAGCCTGCTAACAACTTAAGAGCCTGGATTCATTCATAATGAATGGGAATGAATGAGGCTGGATTGATGTTTTCTCAGATGGTGTTCTCCAGCTCTGCTGCTGTGTTTTATCCTCCTGGGGCGAAGATGTGTCCTGAATAAGAGGACCGCTTCTGAATATAATTCCTTCACCTCAAAGAAAGAATAATAATGCAGGTGAACTGATGCTGTGCTTTTCATATGTCTTCACCTCATCAGTGATTCTTGGATCTGCATCACTGCAGCCACAGCCCAGTCCCCGCTGCTCAGAGCGGGACTCCGTGTCTAATAACTCATGTCTCATGAGTAATACTGTCTGTGCCTGTCACTCGTGTGTCACTTGGTCACAACTTAAGTGGCAACTAAGTGACATTTACGCAAAGCCAACAGCTGAGAGTGTTGATGTTAGGTGTTTGCCTTGTGTCTCTGAGTCATTTTGCTTCCTGTGTGTAGCTGCTTGGTTGCAGTTGGGAGGCAATGTGTTGCAAAAGTGTAGCGAAGTTTTGAGTTGTGCACCGAACCGCACATGTTCTCTCAGGGTGACCAGGTGTCACCGCTTTATGTGGGACTGCACAACATTCTTAATCTTATCCCGAGGCTCACATATTGAGATGATAAATGATAAATGGACTGCGCTTACGTAACACTGTTCTAATCTTACTGACCGTTCAAAGCGCTTTACAATGCAAGGCACTTTCACCCATCACACACATACACTGATGCCATCAGGGGCAATTTGTGGTTCAGTATCTTGCCCAAGGAAACATCGACATGCAGACTGGAGGAGCCGGGGATCGAACTACTGTCACCCCGCTCTACTTCCTGAGCCACAGCCTCCCATGGTGTGCCGCGATTTGATTGGCTCTAGTTTTCAAAAGTCAACACTGCAGGACAGACGTTAGTTCATACAAACTTCCATTGTGACCGCACATATTTCTCTACTACAGATGTTTTATCTTGTTGACATTTCATGAGAACAGTTTGTATGTTCATCAGTCAGAATTACAGCAAAGTGCTGGTGAGAGGGTTTTATTCATTGGTGACAATGTTGAAGTGACAGATTGACTTTGCGAATTTCGAAACGTGTGAACATGGTTTTGATTGTTTTACTGGCTTTTGCTCGGGTGAGTTAGTGTTATGAGAACTGCATTAAGAGTGGTGAGAATGACATCTGATGTGTGAACTGCATCAAAGCGATTAAGAAAAACTCTGGATTCTTGCCTAGAGATGCACTGATCCAATCCACTGGATTAGTATTGGTGCCATTACCCATTACTCATACAGTTTATTCATGCATGTCCTTCTCTGTGACGAAGCCTCTAGGATTTAGTGTTTACAGCCCAATCTCTTCATTTAAAGCCATTATAATGAAATTCTTCATCAGGGGGAAGGTGGGTCGCTCTTCAAACAGTACAACACTTCATTTGCAGGGGAACTCTGGGAAATGTCTCCTCCCCATAAGCATGATGAAACAAAATTAAACTGCAATTCAGACATTTTTTTTTTTTTCATATGAAGTTCTTTATTGAAGTATTCTCTCAACGCACTGAAATTATTTTTGCATCTGGTGCAGTCAAATAATAAAAAGCCTGTAGAATCACATCCTCTCGCTTTGAAGTGTTTCACTCTCTAACACACTGATCTGAGCCCAGTGTGTGTATCATACACTGAGCTGCTCAGAGGCCAAGCTCCAACCAGCACAGACGTCATCGCCCCACAGTGAATGGTTGCCTCCAGTGCCGTTTGGCATATGGAGCCGGTCACAGACTGCCGCAGTAAACCGAGGCAAGGATTACACAGGTCGTGGTGTGACCCACTGCAGAGCTCCGGTTAACCTTGTTCCAGGACACAACCATAGCTGCAGCCCTTTATAAGCTGACTCAGTAACTTTCCGGCTCGCAAACCTGTTGTTATAACACGAGCTGCAAACAGTTACTGTGGGTGAGCAGTAAATGTGATCATGACTGAAGATGTCATCTCCAGACTAGTGTCAATGAAGATTTTGTCATTCATAAAAAGGCTGAGATGTTAATGAGAAATAAGGATAGACTGAAATGTAAACTAAAAATAAACCTATAATATAAAGAAAACATCACATAGTCTTTTTTTTTCTCTCAAACAATGGCGTTAATCCATGATTTCTTTTTCCTGCACGCCTCGGTTATCTTCCCAGAACCCCACCTGCAGTGCTGGAGCTTAGCTGCACCCTGCGGCCTCTTCACCAAGAAGGAAGGTGTCAGAACAACATAAATGATAGCAGCACTGGGGTTTTAAACAAAATAATAAAACGGTTCATAGAGATTCAGTTTGTGGAATAAAACAGTCGTTTTTTGGGGTTTTTTAATGACACACGTGGTTTTTATTGTCTTTGATGGCCTTGTTTTGTTTCATACATCTGAAGGCTTTACTTTTTCAGTGGTTGTGTTCAGGCATTTCTTTTCTGAATAATATATTATCATATATACTGAACACACTTTTGTTTTTACTCCTATTTTGCATGAGTTCAAATAAAAGATCTAAGATTTTTTTCTACACAGACACAGGGTTTATTTCTCTTAAATATTCTTCACATTTTAAATGCTGTGTAATCAGCATGTTGATATGCCACACCTGTCAGCTGGATGGATGATCGTGGCAAATGTAAAATGCTCATTAACACTCATTTAAACACATTTGTGAACAAAATTTAAGATTTTTAAGATTTAGTTGAACTCGTGAAAAATGTGAGTAAAAACAAAAGTGTTGCGTTTATATTTTTGTTCAGTATATTTTCGTGTTAGCATTCAGAACGTGTTTATGTCTGCGTGTAGACAGGAGCAGCTCTTTCAGACTAAACTAGTTGAGATTTGAAAACTTGGTGTTAACAAAACCTAATTTGCTTATATGGTTTTTGTCAGTGAATTTACCTATGACTAAAATAAGACTAACATGTTGTGTTTTTGTCATCTAAAACATCAGTTTTACAGAGTTTTAGTTTTAAATACAAACTGAACTAATTATGACTAAACCTCTCATGGAGTTCTTCTCTCAGAAATAAGAAAACGAAACGACCTCATACAGCTCAGTTATCATTGAACATCACAGACACAGAGTACGTTCTGTTTGTTCCTGATGATTTATAAGAAAATTAAGGACATTTTACAGACAGGCAGTACAATACAGCAGAATGTTAAATACCCTGTCTGTGGGTTTAGAAGCTTTAAGAACAAATGTAGTGAAAAAAACAGACATTTGAGTTGTTGGAGTTTTGGTTAATTTTAGATTTGTCAGGAAATAAAAACAAATCAAACCAAAACTTTTCCTTGTTCCTGATGTGTAGGAGGCGGACACAGATGACAACCAGGGGACGCTGGGCTTTGAGGAGTTCTGCTCCTTCTACAAGATGATGTCGACCCGCAGGGACCTGTATCTCCTCATGCTCACCTACAGCAATCACAAAGACCACCTCGACACGGACGACCTGGCCCGCTTCATGGAGACGGAGCAAAAGGTACACACTGTGTCTGATTGTGTGTTTAAGACTGGCAGTAAAACATGACACTGATGTAACATTACACTTCCACCAAACTGTCAGATTCAGGATGGATAGCAGAAACAGAGATATCATCTTTTGTTTCACACATTTGTCTTCCTGTTGCCTTTATTACCCATAATTCAACTTGACTGCCAACAGTTTGGTCTGAGATATGGGCGTGTTAAGCCAGTAATGAGTACCCTGGTGAGCTCACTTCCATCTAACTCCACACCTCCATGTTTTTGTCTTTTACACTTTTTACACCATAATTAGCAGCTTTAAGCAGGTTCTTTAAATGTGGGTGAACCCGCTAAAAACTGATTGATTCCTTTTATACAACCATCCGCGTTTGCCGGAGAGGACACACATGTCACCACCTGCAGTTATAGAACACACACACACACACACACACACACACACACACACACACACAGATGCAGGCGCATAGGAGAAAGAGTGAGCTGCTAGCCTTCACACCCCCCCCCCGGTTGGTGGTCCTGTCAGTTTTGGAGCCTCCATGTGAGACGCTTCGATCTGTAGTTGTGTGTTTTTAAAACTTATTTTGAGGCTGCAGCTTACCCTCTCATCTCCAAGTGCAGTGTAGCTGCTGTGTTTCTGCTTTAACAGCACTGTGCTGGGCAGGTGACAGGTCTGTTTACAGAGTTTGTGCTCTGAAAATAAGCTTGTTCAGCCGAGTGTTGTCTTAACATCACTGCCGATTAGAGCCGGAGTCGAAAAATACCGGCATATACTGCAGAGTAATTTGACCCAGGAGTGAATGCCGATTTTACTGTTTTCCATTGCCGACAAAAGCCCCGTGTTAGTGGGTCTCAGCAGATTTTTTGACCAGTGGAAAAGGGTCTTTGTTGTCCTCAGCCCCAACTGACATTATCAGATTTCACTCGGCTCCTTCTGGAGACGCATACAGTACAACTCCTGAAGAACCTGTAACCTGGAGTTCACCTTTATCTTCCGTTTCCCACCGGCCCAAAGTCCTTGTCCACGAGCATATTCATCATTCTACTCTACTTGACCTAGTGCTACTCAGTGAGTGGAGCCATCAGTTATATTTAACGACTTTCAGACTGGTCGTAGAGCAGAAGCCCATCAACTGTGCCTGATGCCTCAGATTCAACAAATTACCATCGTCAACTCTCACTGAAAAAGTCAAATGTAAAACAACAGAGATGCCAGTGTGATCTGAGAAATCATACCATCAACCACAGAGACATCACTGACATGGTAATCAGTGACTGAGGCAGTACCGTTTGTGCTGTAACACCATCCTGTGGTATAACCGACATGATCCGCATTCTGCATGCTTGATTATTGGAACAGAAGCCACAATATTTCTGCAGTAACACACTCGTGATACATCATTTTGCCGCCTATAAATAGTTTATTTGGATCCTGAGGCCTCCGAGGTCAGGTGCTAAATCTGTTGAACATTATTAACCACTTCAGGACGGTGTAAACAAGTTTTACCTGCATTTAGTAGATAATACTAGACTGGTGGTAGCAACCACAGCTGGATCAGATCACTGTAACAGTGATATTCACAGGGCTGTGAAGTGATCATCCAACTCTGCATTTTCTTTCCCAAACTTGGGAAATTGTGAAGTTAACACAGGAAATGAATGTGATTTGTGATGCAGAGTTTTGTGTTTCCTTTGTTATATCAACATATCACATTCTCGTCTCTCCTCCTGTCTGTCAGAGCTTTGAGGCTCCGTAATCATGTCACTGGTTTCCACTGAATGTAGAAACACTGTTTATGGTCCACATCAACAGGATGATGTAGATCTGTAGGTGTTTGGATTATTTCCAAACATCTTTTTATGCCTCCACACTAGCAACAGCCAGGGCTGTCCATCCGAAGTCGGAAAGAGGAGATGTAAAACTACATTGAGATGGTTTTTGGTTCTTAAAAACACAAATATATCTTCTTCAGCACTTCAAATAAAACTCTGTAGAAAGTGATCTTGACTAATTATGAATTCATAGTCTACAAAACAGTTGCTCCTTTGAAATTTTTCTCTGTTCAGGACTAAACTGACATCATCCACCCGAGCATGGATATTCCCAACGCTATCATCCAGATTTACTGAATTTATCAATTCAGTAGTGGCCAATCAGAAGCCATTTACTGCCAAAGGTCCTAAAAAAGGCGCTTTCTGAATACTGTACCCATCAAATTTAAAAGACCCTCATGAGCTGCTACAGAAACTTAGGCAGAACTTTCTCACTATCTCTTCCTGCTCTGTCACCGCTCCATGCTTTTAGCTCCTGCGAGATGGGAGGTCAGAAGCTGAACTGAGTAGCCATCGCACCCCTGAGGTGTTCCTTAATGTATGAGGGCCCGACAGCGAAGTTAGCATTACTACCATCATAGCACTTGAGACGGAGCTCATCTCCTCGCTAATGGTACCATTATCTGAAAAAGAAAAACAGCTAATGTGTGTACCAACTCGTTTTGTCTCTTCAGCTAATTTGCACTCCCAACTATTTGATTGTGCAGATCCAGTCATTTTAAAAGCAGAGGCTCTGTTTGGGCGGCTGGACGTCAGCTCCACTCGGATGCTCTGTTTTTCTCTAATTATGGCCAGTGCTTTACTCTTCCTGTCATTGGAAAATGGTTGCAGCAGTTTCATGAGGCCATTTGTTTGAAATGATGCTGCAGAGTTACCTTTGCTGGTCTCCAGAAGTACACATTTTTTTGGTATCTGTTTCTTTGTGCCTAAAAAAGAAATAAGATGATGTGTAACTCTCCCATTTGTGTGTTCAAGTGACTGTTTTTGGTTCTTGAAACCACAAATATACCTTCTTATGGATATCAACACTGAATAAAACACAAGAAAAGTTTGAAATATGGGACTAAATATGAAGATTTAATTTGACTTCATGTGTGTCTGTTCAATTACTTTTGAACTTTTTGAACACTAAACTTTGGCTCTTTGTGATAAAAATGACGGCATCTCTCACACATTTCTTTCTGTATTGATGTAAAACTTCTCAAACGAAAGCTGAGCCTTGGCACTTCAATTTAGTCTCCATTGTTTGATTTCAAATAGAATGTGCTGAAGCAAAGACCTTGACGAACATACGGATGGTCTGGACTGTATAATCTGTTTTTAAAGCTGAACAGATATGTGTTCTCATAACTATACAAAGAGTGTGAGTGTGTCAGAGTTGAGCTGACAGCAGCCTGTGAGCTGCTCTGCTGCTCAGTCCACAGTAACAATGGTTATGGGCTGAGAATGTCTGGATTTAATCTCCGCACAGCACTCTCATTCTCATGTGTACTCACTTTACCACAAATTTAGACACTCACCCTGCTTAGTGCTTCAGAAGTGGGGAGGAAAACCAAACTCCAAAATGGAGATAGCGTGTCATCTCGCTAAAGCCTCACTCTCTCACATGGTTTAAACCGTCACAAATGGGACACAGTGTGCGAGAGTCCCAGCTGAGGGCTGAGGCCTGGTACGGCCACACCCCCTTTAAATGATTAACAGAGATGGGAATCTGATTGACCAATCAGATAGCCTCACAGAGCGGCTACCAGAGAAACTGTTGGGTTCAGGCAGGCAGGATGGAAAGAGACATGACATGTATGGAGCTCCTCATACACATGTAGATTTTTTTCTTGACAAGGAATATGTGTGTCATTATTCTGTGTTTAGCACGCGCATCATATTGTCTTTTGACACAAGTTTATACTTTGTAGATGACCAAGGTGACCAAGGACCACTGTCTGGAGATTATCAACAAGTTTGAGCCGTGTTCTGAGAACCAGAAGGAAGGAGTTGTGGGGATTGATGGTAAGTCCACTTTGTTTTCACTTTTTCATCTGGCTCTGTTGTGTTTGGAACTCACTGAACATTGTTAGTGTATGTTCAAAGAATTTCTCTTTAGTTCTGAATTACAGTGGAGTTGGTTTGAAAGGTCAGAGTTTTGCCAGGTGAACAAGTTGCAGCCCCTGTTTTGTTCTGTTGTGTCATTTGACCTGAACTGATTAAAACCAGATTTTTTTTTATATTTCTGAATATTTCAATTCCTGCCTTTAATCGCAATAAGAGCTTGTTCAGTTTCACACCAGTGTCTTTGAAAAGATTCAGTATGTGTTCTACCAAATGGATGCGCAGTCGCAGTGCAAGTCCTCTGACTAATTGACTGAAATAATGTCAGGATAAATTGATAAAGTGCTACCTGCTGTTGAATCAGATAAGAAATACTTTTGTAAAGAAACATTTTACATCTCTGTGTTGATTCAAGCCATTGCAAATAAATATATTACTAACTCAGTGTGGTATTTATGTGTTTTAATATAATAAATTACACTTCAATAAATGAACAAATGTGGATAAATGTGGGATCTTTGACAAGAGTGACAATTGAATCACTGTTGGCTTTAAATTGTTTCATTCCTCTTTCATACTGAACTTTTTCTCTAAAAACGAGCCGTTCACTCTCGATCACTTCATGCCAGACGTCAGAAGAGATTTCAGAGTAAAACTTTTGTTGGATAAACCTGCAGTAAAAATCTGTTTGTTCAACTTTCTTTCAGGTTTTACGAATTACATGCGCAGCCCAGCAGGGGACATCTTCAACCCAGACCACTACAGTGTGAACCAGGACATGAACCAGCCGCTGTGCAACTACTTCATTGCTTCCTCACACAACACGTACCTGATGGGCGACCAGCTGATGTCACAGTCCAGGGTGGACATGTACGCCTGGGTGCTGCAGGCCGGCTGTCGCTGTGTAGAAGGTCAGCACACACATGTGGAACACACACACATACCTGACATACACCTCCAGTACATAGGCACAATTTAACATAGGATTCAAAATTTATGTTGCTTTTAAAAGTAGCAGTGCAGATATTTTTTGGGTTGACACTGCTGTTGTCTTTCATATACATGCAGCTCACTTGCCTGATAAAGCAAATCATCTTCTTTCCTTCCTTCTGGACCATCTATAATGGTTTCACTGAGCGAGAAATAACCATGGCCTGAACCAGTCGCCCTGAAGAAATAAATATTAAATAAGTACCTGATTAGTTACGGTTTCAACCTGTCTCTGCTTGCAATACAATTTAGAAACATGTTTGTTGGGGTGAACCAAGAGGGGAGGAGGACACGGTCGGGGATGCCTGGCATTATCTACTGTAAAAAGGTCACTACCCACTGCACTGCCTGAGGACTGAAGGCAGCAGAAATCAAAGCTGACTGAGGTCCATGCAAGTGTCTCGTAAACATACATGCACTTGCTCTGATGAAGGTCAGCTAGACTCAAGGTTTGGTTAAAGCGGCACGCTCAGACCTCATGGTACATTCAAAATGAAATTTTATGTCAACAAGCTACAGGAAGATTTATATATTGCACACAAATTATTTTTATAACAGGAAAATATTTTTACTAAAATCTTTTTACTGTTTGTTTGTTCTCACTTTTAAAATTTGATTTGAATCCCTGATATACACCACAACTGAGAGCGACTCTGACAACAGAAACTGAAACTACTCCGTGTGGCGGAGGCGGAGAACCGCAAAGCGTTAATTCTAGTTCATTCTAAGCATACCTTTATGGTTATTACTTTAAAACCAATCGATATACGTCCTTTAGAAAATTGTTCAATAAACTTAAATCTATAAAATCCATAATAATGTCTTAGTTTTCATTGGTGGATCTTTCACAAATACAGCCAGTCAATGTCAATCAGTGATATATAAACCAAAAACTATGAAAACGCATCATTCCTCTTGTAGGTCTTATTCTATAGCATTCTATTTTTTTATATAGTAAAAGTGATGTCGGATACAAACCAAATATGGTCTGTGTTTTGCCTCTGTAGGGCCGAATGGAGCTCTATAGGTCAGGACAGTTCTGACAGCAACGCTGAAGTGTTTAGGGTTTAGCTTCTTGGTCATTCTGTCTTTTCTTCTTCTCTCCTGTCCACAGTGGACTGTTGGGACGGTCAGGATGGCGAACCCATCGTCCACCACGGCTACACCCTCACTTCCAAGATTCTCTTCAAAGACGTTATCGAGACCATCAACAAGTACGCCTTCGTCAAGAACGAGTATGTTTTACACACACATACAAACACACACACACACACACACACACACACACACACACACACACACTAGCATCTGTTAGAATTTTCTTACTTTTTCATTCATTTATTTTTTTCACTGGCTCTCATGCTCACATATTCAATCAGCTTCCAAAAACGACTTTCATGTTTTAGTGTCACATTTCTGTTTTCGATTGCAACTGACAAACCATAAGACAGGCGTGTGTGCATGAGTGTGTACGTTTGTGTGTGTGTGTGCAGCTTTAACAAGCATGTGGAAAACAACTGCAGCAGTGTGGACACGTATGCTGTCAGTCACACGCCAGGGTTGAAATACACAGGCTGCTGGATTGTTATACATGGAGAAAAATGGAAGAAATGAGGCTTGGAATATGATCGCCCAGTCGGGAGGGTTGAATACATTTAAAAGCTTCTTTACATTTGAAACATATTATGTCCGGTTGTACAGGCGTTCCCTGACAGGTTAGAATGGGTTAGAATAAAAGCATATGCAGACAGAGACAGGGTTGTTGTCAGAGGTGCACTGAGCTTTTCTGAGGGCTGAGTATTCACAGGTTAAAGTGTGACTGTCACACATGCTCATGTTAATTGTAGATCTTCCGTCTCATTAGTTTGCTGTTAGTCTTTCATATTTGATTTTCTCTTGTTGCACAGTTTGTTTCGAGAGTACGCAATAGCTTTGTTTTGTATTTTTTTAATACGATATGCATTGCTGAAATTGATGTAATACAACAGTGGCACCGAGGCTGGTAAGACTGGCTGGTATTGTGGTCCTGTATCTGCATTGGAAGCGAGAGAAATAAAGTGTCTGTCCCTGGTTGTTACTCACATTGAATCATACGAAATTTGCATTAACTTGAGCTTTCCTCAACTTTCCCCCCTTTTTTTTTTTAAACTCTCTAGCTCAGCTTGCGTCATGGCACTGAAATGCCATGTCCCATTAAAAATTAATAGCAGCCTATGACTGTCCCAGCTTTTAAGTCTGCATGCGTGAACAATCCCTGACAAATCATCCCAAAATTTCTCATAGGTGGTGAGTTGGGTTGAGATCTTGTAACAGCGAAGGTCACAGCATGTGTTTCATATCATCTCCATCCTAATCAAACCATATAGTTAGCCCTTAAACTGCACTTGTTATGTTTCTTGACTCATTTATTTATGTATTTCCTTTTAATTTGTATGTACAGACCATAACTCAACATGTGCAGATGCAGAAACATAACAACACACACACACAAACACACACACACACACACACACACACACACACAGAAAAGAAAGCATGCACACAGACACCCTCCTCCCCCTCACAGCATCAGAGGGTGATAATCCCATCGACATTCACACAGTCTAGAGGATGCAGAGAAAATCTCTATTTTTAGATCCCGTCTCTTCCAGTAAAAAGAAAGAGAAACACTCGCTTTGTGCGCACGTTCGCCCTCAGTGTGTGATTTTGAAAATATAATTGTGGACAACATATTCCACAGATAATTGGCTGAAAAAGGAGCAGGGTGAAAGGCTGCATTCAACATCAAAGAGCGATCAGATTTTCCAGGACACTGAATAAAAACAGGCTGTGCAGAGAGCTGACAGGGACAAACATCTGACAGAGACTGGGAATCAACACAGTCAACATGTTGTGAATGAGGGGTCTGCTGTTGGATGTAGCTTTTTAAGACTTGTTTCACATGTTAGACCACATATGCTTCATGCAAATTGAAAATAATGATTAAAATGTTGTGCAGATGTGCTCATTTGTTGAATGTTGAATTACAGATAAAAGAGAATTCATGTTGGAGTCATTTTACAAGTGATAATAAACTTCATATGATCAATATCTGTCCGAGCAATCTGCAGAGGACATTTGCATTTTTTAAGTGGCTCTAAACCAAAGACTTTTTTGAAACCATGTCACAAGAAAATTAGGTTTATTGATACCATACTGACATGAAAATCTGCCAGAATAAAAGCTTTAAAGAGTGGTATGCTTTTAAGAATAACTGTTTTTGTTTTAGTGTCACTGCTACACAAATACATACAAAAAAATAAATTGAAATAAATACTGTGTAAATGTAAATATTGATTGTCTGTATATCTGGCAGACAGATATACAGTCAGGCAGGAATGAATCTACTGTTAGTCCAGATTGAAACCCCTAACACTGAAAGTAGCTGCAACAGTCTGCAGCTATGCTAGTGGTTCTGTGAGGCTGAACTTGAGCTAAATGCTAACATAAGAATACTTTCAATAATAAGCATGTTGATGTTTACTATGTTCACTGTCTTGGTTTAGCAGGCAAATTAGCACGAGAAGTCCAGATGAGACTGATGGGAATGGGATTACTTCTGCAGGAATAGAGTGCTGCACGAATGGCTCCTAAAACCCAGATATATATTAGCAGTTTAGCATTTATAGTTTTTGTTGGATGACTTTAATCAGGTCTTTGGTTAACACAAGCTCAAGACATTCTCACATTTTATTCTACGACATAAAATACATCAGTAAATTCGTCACGATGTCTTTAAGCTTTTATGTTTGATAAAAAAGGCCGGTTGCTAACCAGTGGCTTAATGAGACCACAGGGGTTGTCGGGGACGTTAAATGTCATCATCGTCCTGTAACTCCAATCTGTTCTGTGTGATTATCTCTCAGCTATCCAGTCATCCTGTCCATAGAGAACCACTGCAGTGTTCCTCAGCAGAAGAAGATGGCTCAGTACCTGATTGAGATCCTGGGGGACAAACTGGACCTTTCCAACATCAAAGCCGATGAGTCTGGACGTCTCCCGTCGCCAGAAACACTCAAGGGCAAGATCCTCGTTAAGGTGAAGTCGGAGCGGGTGGTGCACAGTGTGGATGTTTAAAAAGTGACTGTTTTTCCTCAGTGACAGGAGTCAGTCCTCAGGCAATTAGCTCACCATTTTATTATCTGGAGTTTGAAGCTCACAGAGCAGACTTCAAAGGCAGGCGACAGTGGTCAGGGATGCGTTTGTTGGAAGTGTTTGAAAATGACATGATCAGTTGAAAAGAAGGAAAAACGCAACCTGACTTTAGGAAAGAATAAAAATGAAATGTTTATGGAAGGTGCATATTAACAGTGCACTGCTCTATTTTATCATCAAAGAGCAATATCCTGAGTCCAGCTGACCACAGATATTTGGTGAAATGTGTTGGTGGCTGTAGGTCCAGGTAGTAAGCTTCACTTCACAGCTGATGGGAACTCCCAGACGATAAAAATGGTGATGTACTCTTCGATTTCACCCTCAATTGATTTAGTGCATTTACAGCTAACTCTGTTAGATGTGGCAGGTGCTCAGGTTGTTGTGGATTTAGCCTCTCAGGCCACATGAGATCTCTACAGTAGGAAATTAACAGCCTTTAACCTCATAATCTGAACATTTAACGACGCTATGATGTTTTTGTGCTTCACACAAGAGAAATATTCACAAATCCAACTATCTCAGGTCCTGGTGTGTTGGAAAGTGTCATTGCTGTTGCTCAGCGTCACAATTTATTAATCATACTAATGTTTCAGTCCCTCTAGACCTTCGTCAAAAGTATACACACAGGATCACTGGAGCTCAGCCAGAGTCACCATCAGGTTCTTGGTCGCCTCATGTTTTTGTAGCCTAAAACAATCCTGTCGCTGAGCTGTGCAGGCAGTTCTTTCCTCCTCATGGTTTTTGCTTTGATGAGCGTTGTCAGCTAATTATATACAGGTTTGTGTCACATCATGTCCAATAAGCTGAGTTTACCACAGGTGGACTACAATTCTGTTCTATTTGTCATTATGGGTGATTGAGGGTAGATTGATGAGGGAAAAAGGGATTTTTTTTTTATTATTCAACATGAAGCTGAAAAAACTGAAGGGGTCTGAAAATGAATGATCTGTATTGTTTCCTCTGGGAAATCACAAAGTCCTTGTTACAACCCGGCTCACAATTGGGGAAGAGGGAGGCAACATTTCCCGTTGGAATTGGTTAAGCAAAATTTATTAGGTAGTAAGGAGGGTAACAAAGGTAAACAAAGAGGGGAATAGGACAAGTGGATGCTGCTTAAATAAAAAAAAATCTAAAACAAAAAGACTCAAACTAAACATGAATGGCAATTTTACTCTAAGCTAAGAAATTAAATGAGAAGCAAAACCTTTCTGCGCCCTCTTCAAAACAAGTACACAAGAAACAGTCAGCCGCTCCAATGAGCAACACGATTATTACGATTACAACAGTGAGTTTTGCTGAAATGCAATAACACTTAAAAACTGAATGAGAAATGAAAAAAAATTTACCAACTCATTTCATAAATAAATATCGAGGCAACAACTGAGACTTCGCCGCTGCAATGGGTGTGAATATAGTTTAGCTGCGTCTGTTTCAGTGCTCTTGTTACTCTGGACAATCCACATCAACAGAACACGATGTCGACAGTTTTGATTGGAACTACATTCTACTGAGGAAATGTGGTCTGTTGAATCCCCCCCACCTATACCCAGTCCCCCAACCTCACTGGACGAGGGCGACCCCTCCTCACAAATTATAACTGAACTGCTCGGACTGACGATGACATTTATTTATTTATTTTTTTGGTTTGATTCTGTGGTGGTGGCTTAGTGGTCAATTAGCGTTTATGCAAATGTATGTAAATCAGCGTCCAGCGCTTCAAACCACTTTGCTCCACTGTACACACTGTGATTTTTTTCTTTTTTTTTTTCTTGCCTTTGTTATTGGATACTGACAGAATCAGAGAGAGAGGTATGCCATGCGACAGAGCTCCGAGTGACGAAAGGACAATTTAAGTATGGATTAGATCGTTTTCTTTTTTCTGCTGCCAAGTCCAACCTCATTACACTACTTTCATTACTGTACATTGCACCTTGCAAAAATATGATAATAAAAAAGATAAAAGAAATACATTAATGTAATTATATATTTAAAAAAACACCTGAAACATAAAATAATAATGTATCATTAAAAAAACAGCTGAAACATATAAACAGTATAACAATATAATTACATTATAACAACGATAATACTGTATATTGCAATATTTCAAACTGGACTGTATTGACTGTACTGGACTGTATTGAGATATTCAATACAGTCCAGTTGAAAATCAATGAACACTAAGGCAGCGCAGGACTGAATGTATAGGTTAAGTCATATGTAACTATCAGAAGAACCACAGCTTCAGCATCTCATGTTTTCATTGTAATGTATGTAAACTGTTAAAGCACAGTTAGTTTCATACACAGCTTTAACCAGCAGCAGCAGCAGCAGGGCAGCATGTTGATCAGCAGCAGCCTCTGTTAGCAGGGGAGGGATCAGTATTGAGGTTAATGAGGCTTTATTGACACCAGATGCTTTCAGTAAAGAGGCGGCACCTCGCCAATACCTGGCACCGATGAGAACCGCTCTGCCAGCAGTTGCTCCAGCGCCACTACCTGTGTGTACGCACCAGTGTGTGAGCTCTGATATGCAGCACTTCGGCTTCCCCACTGCCCTGCAACACTCGTACTGTGCAGCCTCACTGTGGGTAAGACTATTGTCAACCACATGGTGCTGCTGCAGACCAACACCTCCATGACACTGTGATTGAGAATGATTGCTAACCACAGGACAAACTACCTCGCTTGTTAATGAAAAATCCATGGCTCCGGCAGTGAGTCTGTTCCAGCTGAACCTGTACATCCTTCACTGTCCAGTCGCTTTTATATCTTTCCCACTGAGGCCTGTCAATGAGAATAATAGAAAGTGCAAAATACAGAGATGGACAGGGTCTAAGCACAGCTTTATCAGCCACTAAATCCTCTGTTTTGCCGTGCTGGTTTTCAGGAGGGATTTCTAGCCGAAGATAACGCCAAGATAACCATAAAAAAGGGGGATTATATGAGACACTTTGATATGAATTGCTTGACAATATACATTCAAAGAAATGACATGACAGATCATATGACATTCCTCATAGTAACAGACAGCTCATTTATCAAAATAAATTATATAAACATTGGACTGTAACAGAAAAATATACTAAATCAGGTGGTAGATGTCTGTAGTAAAATAACTGGTCCCACCCAGGATAGTCTGCGGGATCTTTACAACAAACAGGTCCCTAAGAAAGCTAAATTCATATTTTCAGATTGTTCCCACCCTTTACATCAGCTGTTTTAGTTTCTAACATCTGGTTCCGCCCTCAGACTCCCTTTAGCCAAAAGAAACGGATTCAAACGTTCTTTTATACCAGGTGACATCCCCATCCTAAATTCTAGCAGGAAAAGGTAGATTTTAACTTAACTAACGTACTGTCTCTGTTTTGCTTTTATCAACTAATTGTCCTTTATCTTTTGGTTTTGTATTTATATACCCTGTGTTTTTATGTTTTTATGTGTGCTCAGTTCATATATCCCACTGCTGCATACCCAATTGCCCCACTGGGGACAAATGAAGTGATTGCTCGATTGATTTATTGATTAACTTTAAAGTCCACCATGGAACAGATCGGTGATATTAACTAATCTGAAAAACCTGTGGCAGCAAAGACAGGAAGTACCACAATTCACCTGAGACACCACCATCCAGTAGAGCATGCAGATTGCAAACACTTAATGTGCAAATACAGCCATCCCCCAGAGAGAGCAGCGAGGCACAAAGTTCAAATCTTCCCTAATGTTTTTTGGCTTGTATACAGTGCAGTGGAGAGATGAGTGAGAGGACGGTCCCTGACTGGACAAATAGATTAAATGAAGGGTTCAGCTGTTTGTTCCACTGACTTGTTCTTTTCTCCACCAGGGGAAGAAACTTCCTCCCAACATCGACGAGAACGCAGAGGAGGGGGACGTGTCGGACGAGGACAGCGCCGATGAGATGGAGGACGACTGCAAGCTGATGAACGGAGATGTATGTTCCCTGATTGGTCTTTTCCTCCACTTGACCACATTTATTTCTTCAATCTTATCTGCCAGAGTTACATGCAGGTTTTGCATCCTTGTGTGCAGTAGATGAAAAGTGAATCGTGTGTCTATTTCCTGTTCCTGATGGTTCATGTTTAAACTAAGCAGTGGTGTTGGAGTCTTCTCCTCTCCTGCCTTGTCATTGTTTCTGTTATTGATCATCTGTATCTCTGCTGTTTGCTTCTGTCTCTCTCTCTGTGGCTATTTGTTCTCATTTCCTGCTCTTCTCTCTTCCTATTTGTCCCTTCTTCTTCCTCTTCTCTTCAACTGTTGCTTGCTTCTTTCAAAGTGGAAGGTACTGTATAAAAAGCTCATCCTCAACTACCTCAGAAATCTCACCCAGTCATGTGCCATATTTTCTCATCCTGCCTGTGAATGTATGAAATGATAGGCCCAAAAAACACCAGACAATATTACATTTTTAAGATGCTCCATGCAGGATTCTTCATCTGAAACCGAACTTGCACGAGGATAGGTGACTTGCAGGTCCTATAAGGGTTGAATAAGCAGTAAATTAACAGCATGTTGGTCCTGGGATTGGTCAGAGTTCTGCTAAGGTTTAGATGGCAGGTGTTGGCTGGCAGGTACAGGCTGGACAATTGCTCTGTCTCAGATCGGATACTTCAGTCTGTACACTCACAAGTAGTACACTGTGTACACAGTCTACTCACTGGTGTGCCCCATGTGTTATGTGACATGGAAACTAAGTTGCCATCAGTGCTGACAATGTGTCTTCCTTCAGTGGTCGCCCTTTTTGAAAATAGGTTGGTGGTCCCTCCCCTTCTGCTACATTCCAAGGTGGCGACCATTGAGGGTGAGAAGTGTCCATCGCTTTAGACTCAATTTTCTGACCTCTTTTGACTGAACCATCTGGGTATTTGTAGTGCACTGCTTATTGCCATACTTGTCAATGTGAACACACTTATGAACTCAAAACAAGTGTGAGTATGGAAGTATGTAAACTGAGACACAGCTAATGTTTTAATCGGATAGTCTCAAACATGTGACTATCTGGGAATTATTACATGAAGTTTTAAATTTAGGTTGAAAATTTATAATTTCTTTTGAGAAGACAAAATTTTAGGCTGGACCAACGGGGCTCCTGGGTAACGCACCAGGACCAACAATGCTATGAAAGGCTAATGTTGTTGCAGTTTTTATTATTTAAGATCTGTGGCAAGATGCTGGAACAACCTCAAGCTCAGTACCTGAAGAACTGCGAGCAGGTGTACTGAGGAGAACTGTTGCTGTTTTAAAGACAAACGCTGGTCACAGCAAAAACTGATCTGATCTTTTTTCTCTTTACTGCACATTGTATGAGGTTAAGTGATAAGTAAAAACATTCATTTGATTATATTTGAAAGTATCCTCACTTTACTTTTAGCGCCTAAAACTTTTGCACAGTGCTGTATTTCTGTCAGTGGAGAAACCTCTGAAACACCCAGAAGAATAAGAATTACAACACACAGTATATTGTGTGCCGTGTGATCAGAAGAAGGCTTTGCTCAGGTTAAAGGTTTGTCAGAATAATGTTTAGACAGCACTGATTGGACCACACTCTTCATTAATAAAAGCTCAATACTAGTCCTTTATATCTGCACTCGACATTTAGACATTCACTCTTCATGGTGCATGTGCCTGTGGTCTGATGACGGACAGACAGAGCAGGTTTCTGGATACACTCTGCCACCACGTGGCTGAATTGAGCATGTGCGAGGCATTGAGCAGTGATCTCTCAGTAAGGACATCTTTCATTTACTCCACTGCATCTGTATAAAGGATGTCTCACTGCCATTCTCCGTCATGCTTTCACATCTGGAAATGCTTACATATGTGAAGGGTCCATTCATCAGCCGCCCAGGGAGGTTCTGCTTCATGTAACATAATGTGTTGCTTCATCTTCTCCTTATGAAATGTGAGTTCTGGTTGATCCCGCATGATGTGTTATTAATCTCAGTCTGCTCAGACCAGAGTAAGAGATGATTACCAAAGCTTTCTCCTGTAGGACTTCAGATAAAACCAGTTGACTCTCAGGGATCAGTTTACTTAGATTATAAAAGCATTTTCTTTACTACTTCTAGTAGTTCTTCTGTCTCTGAGATTTCTCCTTCCACCTCAATACATTTCTTTCCAGAGACATTGTTACTGCTACAGTTTTCAATGGAAATACTTTTTATTGATGTAATATTTCCTGTGAAAATCATTGACGCCATTAGATGTGATGCAGGTGAACTGAGTCATTATTTGGCAAGACAAAACATAACATATTATTTGGACACCTTACATACTACCATATACTATCATTTACTGTCATACTCTCACATCTGGAATGGGTTACATGACTGAGGCAGCCATTTGTCAAATGGTGTGGGAGGTTTATGTAACTTAAAATTATTGCGTCATGGATCTTGCTTCATGTGTTTTCTTTTACCTTTTCAGACCTTTCCAAAGTGTCTTCTACAGTACAACCTCAGATAAAATCCTGCTTTCCTAACTTTAAACACTGAGATATTCACTGTCTGTTCTTGTAAGAATTATTTTTAAAAGTTAATATTTTATGGCTTCAACTAAAAATTTGTTTCATTATCAGTCCATCTGTTGGTTATTTTTCTCAAGCCTATAAACGTCAGAAAATAGTACAAAAAATGGCTGTCACAATATCCTAAAGTCCAAAGTGATGTCCTCAGATCACTTGTTTTGTCCAAACAACAGTTCACAACTCAAAGATGATAATTTACAATTATTTCAAAACAGAGAAAAGCAGCAAATTCTCTAAACTAAAACAGAGAACATTTGGCACTTTTGCTTGACAATGACTTAAATGATTAACAGATAATCAAAAATGTTGCAGTGGCCTACTAATATAAACTATCCTCTCTGTAAAACGTGCCACATTTATGACATGGAAAATGAGTAATAACTCCCAGGAACTGTTGAACGTCAGCCTCATCTCATGTATCATGTATGATCACAATCATCATCACTCTCTGTGACTATTCCTCTTCCAGACGTCAGCCAACAGAAAGCAGGTGGAGAACATGGCCAAAAAAAAGCTGGACAACCTGATGAAGGAGTCCAAGATCCGAGACCGAGAGGATCCAGACAGCTTCACCATTGCAGCCCTCCCCCCTGCTGGGAAGCCCACAGGCAAAACTGGCTCCAAGGTAAACACAGACAGGAAGACAGGGAGTCCTAGTGAGTCAAGATCTCACCTGAAGTTTCTGAAATACTGTCATGGGAATGGGTTTTGTGTTATGATTTGATGTTTTTTAGAGAAGCTGTAAGTTTTTCTAGATTTTAATGATCTGATTAGAAAATTGAGCCAATGTGTTATAGATACCTAAGTTCTGTCTTTCCAGTTCAGTAATATGTTTTCTTTGGCGATGGTTAATGATATTAATACTTGTTTGTAATAATGGTTTTTGTTTGTCGGTGTTAAGTGTGCTGCGGCATAGGTCAGCTGGTGTGCCATCAAAACGTTCATGGAGTTCTTCAAGTTTTTACTGGTCCTGTCAGTCTCTGTCCTGGCCTCCCTTTGTGCCAGTCATTCAGGGTGCAGGCCAGTTTCAGTGGATAAATCCAGGGCTGAATTTCTTTCCTAATCCCACTGTGCAGTTTCCACCGTTGTAACCAATGTTTACACATCTCATTGCCCTTTCCTTATCATAGCACCTCTATTTAAATTTCTGTTCCTCTGGCGTTTTCCTCTTTGGCTGTTCCTCAACCATTTCTCCTTGACAGTGTGATTATGTTGTGGAGTATATTCCACCGTCACGCCACCACCAGTAGACATTTCTTCCATGCCCTCGCCTTCACGTCTCTTATTTCCAGCTCAAATCCATCCCATTGAAAACTCCACACGTGACATAGGGTAGACTGGTCCTTCTTCATCCCCTTGTAATTCTAAAATTGGCACTATCCGTTGGCATGTCCCCTCTGTTTCTTTCCCCTGTTGCTGATTGGCCGAAATGGCTTGGTGCGAGTCACTTTAATTTTACTTTCCCATTGACAGAGCCAGGGCTGTGTAGGAACACCAGATTTTTTTTTAGCACACGTAAAAGACAGCTAGTAGACCATGAGGAGATGTTAACTGAATCTGATGGAGTGTATTAGATTAGATTGCTACAACTTCAATTCAAAAAACACAGAGCAATGAGTACTGAGCACAAAGATGGAGACAAAATACAGAAATAATGAAGTTTGAGATTAGTGGTTTATGGTTTTGATGTGTTTCGGAGAGGAATAGACACAAAGCTGTTAGTAAATTTCAGCAGTATTTTCAGGTGTAGCTGGAGGAAAGATACTGTTTACTTTAATTCAAATGAAGTGTAAACAAATGCTAAAAAAGGACATTAATGTCAAAATATTTTATGTTTTGGTTCTTTTCTGGCTTAATGCAGGAAACGGTGAAAGTCAGCCATCATCCTTTAAACAAGCCAGACATTGAACTGACGGTTCCTTATTTACACACTCCTCCACTCTCTTCTGAAATCAACTATGCAGAGGTGATAGGGACGGGATCTGGACTGGACAGATGCCAGTTCAAATCCCTGACAGAGCTGTGACAGTGTGTATGAGTAATGGATTAGTTACCCTCTCCCCAACAACCACAACTACTCAAACAGAGCCAGAAGTGAATATGAATACATTACTTGGATAAAAACACATATTTGACTCTTAACCAATGGAAGTTACATCTGGACTTTGCTGCTTTTCTTTCTTTCTCTCTTTCTTTCTTTCTTTCTTTCTTTCTTTCTTTCTTTCTTTCTTTCTTTCTTTCTTTCTCTCACAAAACTCACCAACATTGCCAGGTGGCTTTCTCCATTGGTGCTCTGCTCTAAAAATGTCCACTTTTACATAAGTCAGTCCCTTTTAAACCTGTGTTGTTAAAATCAATGTTGCAGAAATGTTTGTGGTGTGAATGTGTGAGTTGCTGTGAATGTGAGGTTGGGCACCACTGGGGAAGAGAGTGGAGCCTGTGCTTCTTGACTTTCCCTCAATAAATGTGGCACCTAATGAAGTGTTTCTCTTCAAATCAGCTCTCCAAGTCCACTCTCTCAGCCTATTAGCATATAAATGACTTCTATGAAATACAATCTTTGACGTGTAATTAGAATAATTTATTTCTGTTATTGCCTCGGAGTCTTGTGAAATTCTGCTGTTGATGACTTTTCTCAGTTTTCTTGTTTTTAATTCATGTTGAGTGGAGAAGCAAAGACAGTTTACACATTTAACCGTCATGGTGTAGTGATTTCTTTCTAAGAGCAACCACTTGGTGAATTTAATTGTTTAAGTCATCCCATATAAAACAAAATAAAATAACATTTCAGTCCAATAAGTGATGGACATGTGGCACGAACTTGATTCTGATCAGTATTTTTTTTTTTTTTTCTCATTTTCAGTTAAAATCTTGAAAATGTTTCTTTACAAAACACGCTGAGTTTCTCCTCCTCTGTTGTTAGAGTAAAAGTGAGGACGGGACGGACACAGCAGATGAGGCTAATCCCAGCAGCAACAAGCACACAGGCCGCTCCTTCATGGGGAACTTCTCTAAACGCAAGGTTCGCTCTTTTATTTCTGCTCTCTCTGCTTCACTCTCACTTTTTAAAAATCAGTTTTGTGTATTTGAGTATTTCTACTCAAGCTTCCATTTTTTTGTGGTGGGAACATACTGGAGACAGTGAAAAATGGTTTCCAGTATACAGACCAGAGACCAGACTTCTTAACTGTTGATGATGTGTTAGTATGTGACACAATGGGTTGTTGCATCACTTTTTCATTCAACAATAAAATTGGACCTAACTCAAACATGTACAAAACATTATAATAGAACAATTGAAATGGGTTGGCAGGTAAAACAGAAGAACAATATTAATCTCAGTTCATTTAAAGTGGCAGTCACTTTGTTCCCATCTATGTAACTCTACCACTGATTGGTCATCTGCATTAAACCTGGATCAAACCCCATTAACTTACCAAGTACAGGAAGGATGCTGTTACTGACAAACTATCTAAGCATGTCACTGGACAATCAGATTGAAGTAGCATTCAACAAATAGCCACCAGATTTGGGTTTCAAATTTTAGTATTACAGTCTTTTCAGAGGCATTGCAGGGCACGTTTTCAAAATGTTAATAATCTCTTAAAGTCCGTGCCACATGTTACACAACTCTCACCAATATTCTTTGGTCCCTCACTTCTTTCCTCTGCAGAAAAAGTCGACCAAGCTGAAGAAGTCATCGAGCTTTGAGGACACAGATACAGATCAAGAGAGCACAAGTAGCACCTCCCGTGCCCCCCTGCACCACAGCAAGTATGCTACACACTCATAAAGTCACACACACCCTTCTAGGACAGTATTCTTAACTAATTACAAAAGTAAGCTGTCATTAGCTTTGATATAAATATTTCCACTCTACTGCATATTGTCTTTTATAAAACATACACTGTTTTATCCGTAACATAATTTTTGTAGTAAATATCTGTATATACGCACTGTCATACTTTATATATTATCAATATACTCAAGTATATAATGTGGGCACTTCTGTAACCTTGACCTTTAATGACCTTACAGAAAGAAGAAGACCATGAAGTTATCCAGAGCTCTGTCTGATCTGGTCAAATACACGCGATCTGTGGGTCTCTATGACATCGAGGCACAAGGTGAGCTCTTCTGTTCACGCTGTACAGGTGTTAGCTTTACTCACTGCTAAGCCTGATGCTCAAGCCCTACTTAATAGGGAATGTGCAATACCTCGCTTTGCTGGTAACTTACAACTGAGAGTGATTCTATGATTAAGAACGTGTAGACTAAAATATGAAGAGTTTACATCAGATGCTCGGTCAGATTCTTAGTCTTGTTTACTTATTCATTTTACAAATACTGTGTTTCCATTGAACAGATCATCCACAAACAGTATATTCTAAAGGGAACTCTTTTGCCATTAAATGAGACCATATTGATGATATTTACCTTAACTATTATCTATCAGTGGAATGGAAGTTCATGAGCCCGATGCAGAAATAAAAGATTCTTTTGTGTTGTTCCGGGCAGCCAACTGTGGCTGGCAGGTGTCGTCGCTCAGTGAGACCAAAGCCCATCAGGTGATGCAGCAGAAAGCTACGTCCTTCATCCAGTTCAACCAGCGACAGCTCTCCCGCATCTACCCTTCCTCTTACCGCGTGGACTCCTCCAACTTCAATCCCCAGCCCTTTTGGAATGCTGGCTGCCAGCTTGGTATGAGCTTAACCCTACACACGGCATTAAAAATGGTCAGATCTGTCAGTCCGCCACAGTGTTGCTGACCATTTCACTCCTTTGATTTCAGTCGCACTCAACTACCAGTCAGAGGGCCGGGTCCTGCAGCTCAACAGAGCCAAGTTCTACAGTAACGGCAACTGTGGCTACATGCTGAAACCTACCTGCATGTGTGAAGGTCAGCATGTGAAAAAATATTCATTCAGTTCATTTAGTAGAAAATATGGAGTTTATTTTCAGCATAGACCTCGGGATTATTTTCATTTTGCAATTTCCACTTTGCACTGGCAGGCATGATTATGTCAGGCAAGATATCAGTGTCAGTATTGTCATAATTAATCATTAGAAATGTTTTGATATTGGTAGAAAATGCTATAGGCATTTTGTGATTTGCAGCTTCTGTAATTTGTAGTTTTTTAAATGTCTTATTGATCTTTTGTTGTGACATCACAAAGTTACTGACATCCTGACGGCTCGTTTTAAGGCTCAGTGTCTGAATAATGGCTGTGTGCATTATTTGTAGATGAGTGCTTTGATACTTTCACAGTATGAATATAGAACCCAAACCTGCTTTATAATTAAAAAAAAAAAGGCATGGAAATCTCACTTCATACAATATGGGACCTTTTAAATGTTGTTTCTGCAAATTAGACATTCCAGGTAAACATGTAAGACTTGTGGTAATACTTGACTTTCAAATAAGATTACATTGATTTGAAGTGTAAAAGGTTACAATAAAAATAAATGTAATATTTAATTTTGTAAGTAAGGGATCACAAATAACCATTGTACTTCGTTTCTACCCACTGCAGGTGCCTTTAACCCCAACCTGGAGGACCCGCTGCCAGGTCAGATGAAGAAACAGCTGGTGCTGAAGATCATCAGTGGACAACAGCTGCCCAAACCCAAAGACTCAATGTTAGGGGACCGGGGAGAGGTAGGACACATACATCCAGGTTTTTCAAAAATGTAATCAATGGAAACTATTATAAAGACCTTTTGACTTAATCCTGTGGTGTTCAGTTATTTTTAGCACAGGTTTCGTTTTGTTTATGTCATTTCCTGAAAAGTAACAGTTTTAGACATGCAAGGTTTCTGCCCAACAGCGACAGTATGTAAAAAAAATATTTGAACAAAGCCTTTAGTGTCTCCAGAGGAGCTGTGTGAAGTCTGATAAATGTCCTGAGTCAGCATTGGTTCACTACAAGTTTGAAAAGTAATAAAATCTGGGAGTGTGGAGTTAGAAAGGAGTGAGCTGAGCTCTGCAGCCCGCTCCTCATCTCTGCTGCAGGCTATAGGATACATTAACTGCTACTAGCATAACACTGGTTGAACTGATGGTTGATGCTTGTTACCAGCCACAAAAATGGGCCCCGTGCCAGTTCACTGAATCCATCACCACACACGGTTTCAAACAATCTCATGTCCCGGCACACAAAGTTTACCGCTAACTGCATTACGGCCTCTTTGTGCTGATAGTGTTATTCTCACAGCCTCCGGTTACACCAAATTTCTCACAAACATCCGACTTGGCCTTCGACGATTTTTTCTGTTGTGTCATACATTTTTGTTGAACTAGCTAGCAGATCTGTCGGTGTCCCATGATTGGGCTGAAAGTGAATTTGTGTCGTAGGCTAATAAAAATAAAAAACCTGGCAGCATATTAGGCTTAAATTTGCTCATAGATGTTAAAAATGCTGAACAAACATTTTTGCCATGCCCATACGCATGAATTTATATAAATATATTTTTGACCCATTACACACCTTTGTTGCGGGTTACCTGGCAGCGGACTGTGAAGAAGCCTCTGGGATGAGAGGTGAAATGTCTTCAAGTATATAAAGATATAAAGCCAAGTCCAGTTTCCCTCAGTTCAACCCTTCTATACCCGAGAGTTTTACAAAGTGTTTTCACAGGAACATAGCAGTGTGTCAACTTCACTGAATGGTGATGGTGATATTTCAGCAAAACTTTAGTGCAAATCAGATTATTCCACAAACCAGGAAGTAATGAAGTGTGATCATTGAAAGTGTCTTGGAACTTGCTGTGTCACCTCAGTTCTGTGTAATGTCTCTCTGTCAGATCATTGATCCCTTCGTGGAGGTGGAGATCATTGGCCTCCCAGTGGACTGCTGCAAGGAGCAGACCAGAGTGGTGGATGATAATGGTGAGTTGGTGGAGAGGTGTTTTATTCTGGTTCATCTGTCTTCATAAACTTCTGATACAAATAAAGCTATTCATGGACTTACTTCACCAAGGCAGACCTACAGGCCACAGGGATGGATGTGAATAAATCAGTTTATTGTGTGACTGGACTTTAACTCTCTCGTTTCAAATAAAACATCCACTATGACTGCTGCCTGCTCCTCACTGCTGTTTTCTCACATATGATGTCCTGGTGTTTGCTGTGGTCTGTCGTGGTTTAGCTTTGACATGTGATTAGTGTATGTATGTGCTGATCAGAGCAATGCATTGTGTGTGTGTGTGTGTGTGTGTGTGTGTGTGTGTGTGTGTGTGTGTGTGTGTGTGTGTGTGTGTGCGTGCGTGCGCGTGTGTGTGTACGTGCGTGTTGTCTGTATGGTTTCTGATCTATAATTGATGAGCTCAGCTTGAGGAGACGTGCACAGCTAGCACCTCTCAGTCAGCACACACACAGACACACACTGAATAATTGATGAGTGCTGAGCTCGCTCTCTAACTTTGTCCTGGACCGTCCACTCTCTCTGTCCTCTGTCTCTGTCCCTCTCTACTCTCTTTTTATTATTTGCTTGTCCCACTCTTTCTAATGCCTCCTCTCAATTTTCCCTCTTCCTCTGCCTCCTCCTCCCTTGGCCCCCTTCCCTCCATCCTCTTCCTCCTCCCCTGCCTCCGACATCTCTCGGGACGGTCCTGTAGGTTTCAACCCAATGTGGGAGGAGACTCTGGTGTTTACGGTCCACATGCCGGAGCTGGCCCTGGTGCGTTTCCTCGTGTGGGATCATGACCCCATTGGCCAAGACTTCATCGGCCAGCGCACCATTGCCTTCAACAGCATGATGCCAGGTAAGACATTCTGAATCACCTGCTTTTCCATGGAACTGATGGATACAGATCATGTTTCTCTGGTGACCTCTAAAAGCCTTGTTTTTGTTTTTTGTTTCTCCTGTTTTCAGTGATATGGTTTCCATAGCTATGAAAATTTAGTTTACTGAGAATAAGAGAGTCTAATGTGATTATTATGATGCTTTTTGAGATTGATCAGTTCTACTCTGGTTGAATCTCAGAAACTCCTTTGGAATGACTCTGAGACCCTGAGTGTTTGGTGCTAATATGACTAATTATTAATTATTGGTATAATTATGACTTCAGCAGTTTATTAATAGAATAAATCAGCAAATGTGCTTGTTTTATTCTTTTAGAGAATGAGATGAGAAGATGGTTATTAGTCTCATTTATGTCAAGTACATTGCTGGATTTAGGATGTGGTTAGCCTAGCTTAGCATAGAGACTGGAGGCAGGGAGGGAAACAGCTACCTCAGTCCAAAGTTAGCAAATAGACACTCACAGTCGCTCCCAGATTGGCTCTTATCAGCCTGGACTACCAGTGGTGAATGCACCATGGATAACATATTCCAAGCATTGCTGACTTTGTTGTCTTTGCTAGCAGCTTTTGTGCAGTTAAACTCTAAATGCTTTTCCTTTGCACCAGCACACACATGCCCAGGGTACATTAATAGTCATGCGATGTGTGTTTTCAGGTGTGTGAGTAGAGAGATTGTTTCTGATGCAGAGCTAAAACAGTCGTCTGGACTGAGGATTTGTTTTAGAATCGGATCTGTACCGCTAGAGTGCTACATCATGGACGCCAATGTAGTTTTTTTTTTTTTTTTTTTTTAATGATCCAGTAAAATGATCTGATTGATGGTGCTGGTGAGAAGTGAGAGTCAGTGGCTAGAAGTAGAACATCAATCATGGAAAAAGGTGTGGATAGGCCTTTGTTTCACTTCTGATTGATACAACACATAATTATCTATGTGCACTGTTACGTTTGAGTCACTGATAATGTAGCTGTGTCTATAATGTGTTTGTGTGCAGGTTATCGCCACGTGTACTTGGAAGGTATGGAGGAGGCTTCCATCTTTGTTCATGTAGCTGTGAATGACATCACTGGTAAGGTAGGTACTACAGTGGCCGCCAGCTGAAAAAATCTCTTGTCCCTGTTGTAAAGTTGAATTTAAAGTGTCCAGTTTATGAGACTGTGTAAAATTATAATACAATCATAATCTGTGTTAATTAAAGCTCAATCAATACTGGATTTTTGATGCCATATTATTCATGTTATATCTGTACTTATCCATGTCCAATACATATTGATATATCAAGCAATAAACATTTTTAAAAATGAACATTTTTGATCTCAGAAAAAAAACTATGTATTAGAGACATTGTTCCTATAATAATAATAATATTTCTGAAATATTTATCGGTTGGGCTCAGCACTGTGCATATCAATCAAAGGAAAGCTTAGAAATAGCATGATAATAATAAGCATAATAAATAATTCAGAATAGTTCAGGAATGATCAGTAGACAAGTTGTGTGATCTGTTCACTGGTGGCTTCAGGGCTTCCTGTTAACTGATCTGCAGTAGAATAGTGATAATTTTTTCCAAAGAAAAGCTACTGCATAGGACTGAGAATGGTTTTCTCACTTCATTGTGGAAGACCTCGACCCCATCCAGCATTTCTGGGATGCAAAGGAACTCTGACTGTGAGACCTTGCAGCCCAACATTGTCTTCTATTATATTCATGCAGTTACAATACATGAATGCCCAAAGCGTCATTGGAAAATAGGCTTCTTCATGAATTTCAATTACTCAGGAAAATGATAATGGTGCTGACGTAGTTACTGTTCTTAAGAAAATGATCCTGTATTGACTGTGTGTATTATTGCAGTTTCTGTTTCAAAATGTTATTTGTGGTCATAACTAATGCAGTTGTCCCTATCACCACACAAGCTTTGGTTTTGTGTCTTTGATCCTTTAGTTTCACTCAGCTGTCTCCAGACATGGTGTAGATGACCGCTCTGTTCTTCATTGTCCTTGCTTTGAACTTCCTGTTTCTCAGCTGCTGCTCTGTGCCTCCTGTTGTGATTCTCTCTTATCCCCCACCCATTTTTTTCTTTCTTTCATCCTCCCCCCCTTTCTGATTTTCGCTCTCTTCCTGTGTCTGTTTGTGATTTCAGTGGACCCCTCTTTTTCCAAACGCTCCATTTAAAGGCAAGAAATTTTTAGGAGCCCTGAAGCTGCCGCTCAAAACACAGGTGTAGTGAGACCCAGTCGGCATCTTGCATGAGCCACATGCTCCACCCTCTTTGCCACCTAAGTGACCCCCCACTACCCCTCTGCACACACCCCTCTTGTCAGCCAACTGTAAGCATTAAAAATGATAAGACCAACTCATGTCTCACATGAGTTATGATGGCTTGACTTACCTGCATCCTCATTGACCCCCCCCC
>NW_019525022.1:643477-643872 GCF_002814215.2 Seriola lalandi dorsalis
GTGCTCCCCTGGGACAACATTTTGATAAATAGTCCATTGAATTAAATATTCTGATGACTTTTGTGGATACAAATGTACATTATTCAGACATGAGATGAACAAACCCAATACAAGCCTATATTACAGTAGCATCTTTGTGTAGAGCACCAGAGCTCTTGGGACTTGTATAGCATACTGAGACTACGGATACTACAGCCATACCAAGAAAGGTCAGTGGGTGACAATTATAATACTCAAAAGTAAACTAGGAATTGATTGAATGAATGAACATTGGATTTATATAGCGCTTTTCAAGATACCCAAAGTGCTTTTATAATGGAGGGGGGACCTCACTAACCACCACCAGTGTGTAGCACCCACCTGGGTGATGCTCGGCAGCCAATGTGTGCCAGAAC
>NW_019525022.1:643892-657080 GCF_002814215.2 Seriola lalandi dorsalis
CCCCCCCCCCCCCCCCCCAAGTAGATCCAATGTCATCGGCCGGCTCTGTTAAAGAGCTGGAGAGAGATGGAAGTCAGGGACTGTGCCATGCTGCAGTGACGTCTCTCTGCTGGTTTTTTGCAGAGAGCATTTTTTCCACTTAACTCAGGAGTTTTCAGTGTGCTGCACTGCAGGGGTATACAGCTCCAGAGTCTCTTTTTCTCTTTCGTATTTTTACACATCATGTTATTGCATCACGTCATGTACCTAACTTTAGATATGGAGACCCATCAGTCTCCTGGTCCACCATTTAAATCCAGAATCAATTCCCTATTATTATTATTATTCACTGGAGCTGTTGAAACCTGTATTGGAGCTTCCCGTTTTTGAGCTTGAGTACCACGTGAACAAAGGTATAATAATAATACTGAGTTTCTTGTCTGCCTCTGGGTTTGACTGCAAACGGGGCATTTCCCATAGTGTTGGAGAGCTGGAAGGTTTCACAGGCCAAATGCAGCTCAGGCAGCAGAGCATGACTTACTGAGCTTTACTTCCTGGCAGCTTTACGGTCATCATGTGCAGTTCAGCCCACATTTCCTCTTTTTTCACTCAGCCAGAGACTCTTTTCTTTATCGTCTTGTCTTTTTGTCTGTATTGTTACTTTCCTTTTGACAGATGTTCAGTCACCACAGTGGTCAGACTATTTGGATCTACTTCTTCCACATTGTTCAAACAAATAATAGCAGTGGTTGTAGGGATATAATATGATGCCTTGTCCCACTAAAGCTCCATTTGGCATTTCTGTCAAAGTGAGTGTAACAGTCATCAGTGTCGTTGTCTGAATGTCCTCATTGTTGTTCGTATCATTTTTGCCCCATTTGTTGTGACCTTTTATCATGCATCACGTAAACGCACAGCAAAGCTCGATTCAGCACTACATTTGTCTGTGTAATCTGAGTATTACCTCTTTATATGGGTTCTACATAAAAAGAAATTTGTTGGAATCTGGATTTTCCCTTCATCTGAAAGCTACTATTTAATTTATATCAATATCAGTGCAGCCTATGTACTACTTCTAAACCATTACTGCAGTGTTGTAGTTGTAAGTTGTGGTTCTACCAACAGGGAAAATTGAACATTTTCGGTTCCTGCTAGGGATGTCACAAGAACTGATACTTCGGTACCAAGTCGATGCCAAAATTCTGAAAATGTAACGGTACTTGTTTTTCCACAGTATCACTGGTACCGTAGGCACAGTAAACAATACCATGTGGAATGACAGGAGCAAATGAAGGGGCAGCACGTTAGTTTGTTTAAGCTAACGTTAGCTTGTTTAGACTATCGTAGCAACAGCTCACAACATTAGCACGCTACAGTCATCGCTGTTCAGTCTGTTAAAATATAACTGACTTTTTTTAAGTGAATATTTTTACACCGTTGGTCTGTCACCTTGTGTGGCAGTTTCAACTGCTGCAGTACATTGACCTCATGGAGCAGTGAGTGCACACACATGCAGCCTCTGTTGTTTTCTGTTTTTTTTCTGTCATATTGAATTTGGTTTCCAGAATTGTGGAATTTCAATGGTACTAGTACCGACTACCAAAATTCTGGTATCGTGACATCCCTAGTTCCCTCAAACAGTCATTCAGGTCTCTGTGTTTAGGTGTAGAGGCGAACACAGCCTGAGGTGCTCTGTGCGTTTAACTTTGACAGGTAGCTTCAAGCACATGTTTGTCTGACTAATATTTAACCGCTGGGGCGACAGCTGCTGTGTACAGATGTGGAGGCAAACACTTTGAATCAACATGGAATTCAAAGCTTCAGCATGGATTACAGCAGAATGATCATGTTAAAGACTGAGTGATCATTCACACGTGGTGTTACAGTAACAGAAAGTTCTTGGGTTTATTGATGGAATTTGTTTGTTCCTTTTGAAGCATGCTCACTGTACAAAAACTTGTGTCCAGTGTCTATGACAAATATTTTTCTTGCACGATCTCCATTTGATTTATTAGTTGCGGTTTGTTACGATTCATTGTGTGTTTGACAATGATCTTCTCTTGTGTTCTTGTCAGGCCAGAGCAGCCAGCGGCATAAAAGGGCTGTTTCACAGAAACCCAAAGCAGGCTTCCCTGGACAGCCATGCTGCTGCACAGCACAGCCGTAAGCACCCATTCGGTGCCCACCTCCTGCGCCGCACCGCTAGTGCACCCACCAAAAGCCAGCCCAAAATCAAAAAGGGCTTCCCAGAGATCACCATCGACACCAAAGACTACAGCTCAGAGGGTGCTAGTGAGGACCGAGAGTCTGAGGACAGGGACAAGGCCTCTGCTGCCACCTCTCACCAGCCCACACCACCACAACACCGCACCAGGGATTCACTGGCGGCATCCCACCAAGCCAAGGGGCCCTGGGAGCGTCCTGACACCAATGGGGCTTTTCACCCTGAGGAGGGTAAAGGTAAGAGCTCGCTTTTTGCTAAGCAACGACCCATGAGCGAGCCTCTGAAACGGGCCAGTCGGCTCCGCTTTCACGACCCACTGGACATGAAGCCAGGTGTGTTTGCCCGCGTCGCGCTTAACAGCTCAGGCAGGGTGGGGATGTCCTCCAACTGCATCACATGTGTGATCGGCTCCAAGGAGAGTCCAGAGGCTGAAAGAAAGGGTCAGGTTGAGGAAAGGCAGGAATGCAAGTCTAAAATGGCAGATGGGGAGAGACGGGAGAGAAGTAGTCGCTCCTCTTCAACCAAGAGACAAGTTCAGCCAGAGCCTGTAGCCAAGCCCCAGCCCCTAGCTGCCCAGCCAGACTCACAGCAGTCTCCTCCCAAACTCAAGTCCTGCACCGAGGACCAGTTTCAGCTCTTGCCCCAGGCTCTCCGCCAGCCTATTCCCTTCCACAGGTCCAAAGCCAGGCAAACTCTGGGTACCCAGCATGTCCGACCTCAGCCTCACGCATCACAGAGGAGCCCTCGGTCCTGCAGTGTTCCCCGTAAAAACTCCCCCAACTCTGTAACACCAGCTCCGAGCCTCACACCAGACTGCAGGACCAACCTCCGTTGGCAGCAGGCAACACCCCCCAACTACGGCGCTGTTTGTGGCTCAATGCTCACCCCATTCACAAACAGTAATGCACCTGAAGGTCTCTCACTGAGTGACAGCAGCAGCTGTGACAGTCTGAGCGGCCTGGAGTCGCCTCCTATGCTTCCTCCATGTTCTGTGCTTGACAGCCGCAAGCGGGCTGTAGGCACCCTGCAGCGCGAGATGAACGCCCTGTTTGTTCAGAAAATGGAAGAGTTGCGCCATAAGTCCCCCATGTTCTACGCTGGTAAGATGCATCTGAGGCAGCCTTAGCAGTAACCCAGTAGCTGCTGTGTCGTGGCTGTAGTGCACCTACTGTAGACTTCCAGTTAGACTTCGTACAGGCCGAGACTAGCACCTTGACATCCCATGTGTCCCTGATAGTTTGAGGTCTAATCTAAATCCCAACTTGTTTCTTTGCATCGTCACCAATGTAGAGTTCAATCCTAGGTTTTGTCAATTTTACTTAAGTCTTGTCACTGATTCCTGTTTCAGTTGATTGATTCCAATCTTGCCTCTCTTTGTCTTAAAATACTGAACCTGACACTACCCACCGGCTGGGCAGATGAGAGAAGTGGTAAGTTTTAACCTGAAATTAACGAACTATGATATGTTCCCCCATTTAGTCCACTTCACCAGCCTACAGCTAGCCGAACCGACCATTAACCGTTAATCAACAAGATTAAAATAGAATAGTATAGACAAGTGGCTGTGACCCATGAAGAAATACAAATACACAGCGGTTAAAGTGGACTGGAACAATCCAGCACGGTTTTCTGCCACCTTCGATTAATAAGTAGATAGTAGATCTGAGTGTCTAAACAGAGAGTGACAGAGGAGCAGCATATTCTTAAATATGACTTTTTCTTTTCTCTTTATTCTTAAAATAAAGTCACAATTCTCAAATGTTCCTTCAAGTATTAACGGCAATATTACAGTTTGAACACACTTGCCAGGATATACACGGCCTCAGTGGCTGCATTGTACTAAGCGATTCTAATATTTTGTCAAATCTAAAACCTATATAATGCAGTCCAGTCTGCCATCACAAACTGCAGCCTTTAACAAACTCCACTTACGTCCATAAGCGTTAGGGTTAGTTTACATCCACTTTGAGTCTTAAACCTCCATGACCTACAACAACTGGCAGAGCTCTGCAAGTTACAAGGTTCTGACGTCTGTGGTTCGTCCAGGTGGCGTCCCCCTCCTCCTCCTTCACATGACAAATTTCAGGGGAGTTCCTGCTGAACACCAGCTGTTCCACACTGACCCCCTCCTCTCCAGCCTCTCAGTCAATCATGTGAAAAATGAATCTCACAGGGAAAATCAAGTATGTTTTAGGAGTTGAATTTACATCTGTTAGTCATATGATGCTTGCAGATAGTGTACTTGTTGGTAAGTCATGATATACATCTCTGTGTCAGCAGCTTTACCTCTGGTCTTTCTTTGCAGTGTAAAACAGATGCTGTGTGTTTGTCGATTTGGAGATGGATAAGATGCTTTCTCTGTCCTGTAAACTGTTTCCTTGCCTTCATTCACCCTTTTCCTTCCAGTTTTGCTAAACTCCTTTTTTCCTCTCTGTCCCTTTTGCATGCTTTCTCTGTTCCTAGTGCAGAATTGAGGGGATGACCAGAGCCAGGTAAAATGCTGAATGCATGAATGCAACCTTAAATTACATCCCTGACACCTTCACCTGCACTTCACCCATCAGTCTCTCTAGCCCCTTTTACACAGCGTATTTAAGGTGTGAATGTTGCACCTTTATTGCGGCTCCTGGTTCTGTATCTGTATGTGCTGTTCCACCTTTATTGCGACACTGGACACAGTCACAGAGCCAGATCGATGTCCGTGTAAATGAGACTGATGCCGACGCTGTTGTGTTACACGTCACACCTCTAATTCCTGAACATGCTTTCTAAAATCACACACTGGGTCGGCATCATGACGGCTTTCAGTGAAAACAAGCAAGGGCGGTGTAATGGGGGGTGGTCTTTTTTAACAGCAATATAACAGGATCTCTGTGTAAAAGGGGCTTCTGTCTCACCAGCCTGTTTCTCTCATGACCCATATGTCACACCTGTGGGGGTGGGTTGGGGTTTGAAATCCATATTCTCATTCATTTTTCACATTTTCTTGAAATGCACTAACTCAAAATGACAACAGTGGAAATAATGAGAGCACCATGCCAGCTTTGTTTGTTCGCATCAGTGAATACAGCTGCAGGTCCGGACAGAGACTCACTGCGGGCAAGTGGAAAACACATGAAAGTTTGAAGCGTGCAAAGAATCAATTTTCATTGTGTTATGTTTTCTGCCATTAAAATAGCAGAATGGATATGGACACGCCCTAAATGCACTTTAGCCCATGAGCTTTGAACAGTTAAAACTGAGCCAAAAGTTTAGGGTCATCATATCTAATATTTTTTGTCTTCGACCCACAGACATCTGCTGAGGCTTTTTATTTTCCCTGGTAACATGTTGATGATAAGACACAAATGATGGTTAACTTGTTAGTTCATCCTTATCTATTCAGAAAGTAAGAGAAAATAACATATATACAATAACGCACCAAGAACCTGCAGTCACAGGGAAAGAAACATCAAAAAAACTGGGATGATCAATTATGGTTTAAGCAAAAATAAAAACTTAGGAACAGTAACTGGAGGCTGGTTTACTTACCTTTTTCTGGATTTTTAAAGGGCGTCTCAGAGCCTTCATCAGCAAATGTAGTCAGACAGACCACAGAGCAGAACTGCCATGAGATGCAGTTGAAAGCTCAGGTAATGGCCAGTAGGATTATCACTCAGCCTCTCTGCGATTCTTCTTTGTCAGTGTTAACTTAAGTTAAGATTCTTAACTTCAAGTGATGTTCATACACCAACATCCGCCATTCACATCTCTCCAGTTACTCTCCGTGCGTTTTCATGCATATACAGTTTTACATCCAAAAGGCTTTCTGTGACCACAGAGGACATTGATGATGGTGATGAATTTCTTTTTTTTCTTTCTCTCTCCACAGACTGTTTCACAGTGCAGAGACCAGCTCCCCCTCTTCCATTTACTGTGCTGAACTCTGAAGACGCCAGGAACACAAGTTTCACCTGCTCTGTCCCCGCTCCAGAAGAGAGACTGTTCTCACATCACTCCTTCTCTACACCACTGCACTCGCCATCCACAGCAATAAATGCAGACTCCCCATTGACTTATCCTCCGAATGGAGGTGTGGACAGTCCCATCAAGATGAGCGGAGATCCTAAGAAACCTCCTACCCGTTCCAAAACCACTTCACTCCGTCTGACGAACCCTGCTGAGAAAACTGTCCCGTCACAGTGCAGCCAAAACACCCAGACCAACAGAAGCACTCATTCATTCATGGAAAACACACCAAACCAGACGGAAAACCAAGAAACTCTGACAGAAAAGAAAACTGATCCGGCAGAGTCTGACCACCGCGCAGAGCCTCCCCCTGCAGCAGGGGCTACTGGAACCCCTGCAGCCCCTGCAGCTCAGACAGCCCAGGCCAGGAGGGCACTTTTTAGCAACCTGGCATCACACACACCAGTGAGAAGAACAAAAAGTGAGGGCCATGTCCGGGTGGCTGTAGCCTCAGCTGGACAGGCCCAGTCAGCCGTACCAGAGGTCTGCACTGATGCTACCATGAACGACCGCCTTTGGAGCAAGCTGGAGCCAAGCAGCCACCGAGACAGCATGTCCTCCTCCTCTAGCATCTCTTCCAGTGACACCGTCATCGACCTGTCCCTACCTAACCTGGCCAGGAAGAGCCTCACCAGTCTGCCCTCGGCCAGCAGCACCTGCAACCCTCCCTGGGTCAACTGCCGTCACTCAGCGTTAGTCTCCTACGACACCCTGCGTGTCAGCAAGAGCAAGTCCAACCCCAACCTTCAGCAAAGTGAAATCCCCGAAGATGAGCTCAAGCCCCGACCTCTGCAGCCCCCCCATGTAGCTTCTGTGGACTCACCCAGTAGACTGACTCAAAGGAGGCACACCTGGAGCCGACTCTACATGGAAGGGCTTAAGCAGTCAGCAGCCAGCAGGCCGCCCCCCCCAGCTAAAACCCCAACAGCTACAGCTTCTATGTCCAAAAGCCTTGGGGATTTGACCTCTGATGACATTTCCTGTAACTTTGACAGCAAGTACCGCAGCATCAGCCGGAGCTTCATTGTTAGGCCGACCAGGGACCAGCTGCGCAGGGGCAGCCCACAGAAGTCTCAGCCGCCCAGCAACCTGACAGAGCAACTCCGGAAGTTGACTGATGTGGAGCCCCTGACTGCGAGCGACTTTGCCCCAGAAAACAGGCCTGGACAGTCACAGGAAGAGTCTGTGGATGAGACCCTGATGCGAAGAACCTCCTCAAGGAGCCAAAGCAGGGTGAGGTACATTGCAAACAGGGCCAAGAAGGCCCAGGAAAGGCAGAGGCTCCAGGGTCTGGTCCAGGGCAGGAGTGCAAGCTTTAGCCTTGGTGGTAGCATTGGCAGGGGAAGTAGCGCTAGCCCCATTGAAGAGCGAGGAAACCCCGAAGGGGCGTGTTGCGTGGCACGCAGTCCCTGCACCAGCCTGGACCTGCTGAGTCAGCTCACCCCCCTAGGATCCTCCTCTCCCAGACAGTCCCAGTCCTCTCCAGACCCTGAAAACAGTGAAGTCTTTTTCATGCTCAAACTCTAAGAACTGGCTGACTTGGAACTGAGCGTGAGAGACACAGCTAGAAACTTGTTTGGAATAAAGTCCAGTTTTATCTCAAGTAGAAATCTCTTCTCTTTTTTTTTTTTTAGAAAAAGTTGCATATCTTGCAGAATTTCTCACAGGCAACTGGTTCATAATGCAGATTATTTCAACAGTTGTCTCACAGAAAACTGTCCCACGAACAATCACTTCTTCATCTTGAGTTTGTGCGAGATCCGTTTTATAACCTGTGCGTCAGAACACATTGTCTCCAAGCTTCTTTTAAAAGCAACCACTGCAGCACTGTCATCTGTTTGCACCAAATGTTAGATAATTGCCAGAATGTATTTAGTGAAAAATAACCAGGAGTTTTTATATGGCTGTTTATGTTGAATGTGATCTACTCTCATGTTTGAGGATTTTTCTGAAACTTTACATGAGCAGACAGTAGCAATAGATCACAACTAGAGGCGATTTTAAACAATCCATTCTTTTTATTTACTTGAACTGTAATGATGTACTTTAACTAAAATGAATACTTAATGTCAATGCGTTATTATCAGCCCATCCATCCACTCGCAATATTTTGAAAATGCTGTCATGGTATCATATTGAAGGTGATGTACAGTTTGAGGCTTGTCTCTTGTGTCTTTGAAAAAAAAAAATGGAAATGCAGGACGAAAGCTCTTCATTTTTTAGTATTCTTTGTGAAGTGGTTACATCGTAATTTGACCAAGCTGCCAATATGTTGCGAACCTCCCCGACCTTTGGCATGTCACAGCACTGAGATCCTGTACTTTAAAGCAGTGGTAGCCTCCTCCGTACCAAGTTTAGCCCTTTTTTTTTTTTAGTTGACTGCATGTCTTTTATGCACTGTAATGTTTATTCTAAGGCTGTGCTTTATTTTACAAAGACTTTTTTATGAAGATTTGTTAATATCCTAAACTCCTTTTTTGGATTGTCTGATGGTGGTCACAAGAGCATCATGTCTGAAACCCTGTGTTCACATCAGTCCGTAGTACTAAAACAAGATGGAAATGATCTGTATGGAAGCACGTTTATTTGTCGACCTGCTGTATTGTTTGCACTGCCATGCCAGTTCTTTGTGCAACGTTTTAGGGATGATATTTAATTCAAGCAATGTGTAATAATGACCTAAATAAATCTCAACTGAATATGATTGAAAGTTTCACAGCTCATTTATTTTATTTACTCTTATTCTATCAACAGCTGTGTCAGTTCACAGACAAACGGAGTCATTAACAGAGCAGTTAAACTGAGCCTTATACAAGCTGACATGTAAAAGCCTCTGGCCTTGGTTTTGGCATGGTCTGCTTGCTGCTCTAATTATGGACTCCGCTTGGGTCTGTGTTTACCAGCCATCACCTCTCTCAACCTCTCTTTCAAAAAAAATAAAAAAGGCCCAGACGCCCTGCAGGAAGGGAGAATGTTCCTGAACAAAGACGACAAGCTCAACCAGTCATTAAAGGAGAGAAAAACATCTTTTTAATATCGCTCACCACCCAAGATCAGATTTTTTTAGGCCACCAAACTATTTACTCAGACATTTTTATACCCTAAAATGTGGCACCGTGTAGGGAATACAATTCGGTTATACTTCAGTGTTTCCTTCTGAACTTTTCTTGCAAAATTGCAAACTTGAAACTCCTTTAAAGATCCCATATTGTATAAGGTGAGATTCCCATTGTAAAGCAGGTCTAGGTTCCATATTAATACTGTGAAAGTATCAAAGCACAACAGAAACTGAGCCTTAAAATGAGCCGTCAAGACTTCTGCAACTTTGTGTCATAAAGGGGCATGGCTGAGAGCGGTAACTGCTTTGTTGTGACATCACAAAGTTACAGAAGTCCTGACGGTTCATTCAGTTTCTGAATACAGGCTGTGTGCATTTCTCTGTGGATTGAGCACTTTGATGCTTCCACAGTATTAATATAGAACCTAGACCTGCTTTATAATCAAAAAAGACATGGAAATCTCACTTTATACAATATGGGACCTTTAAAACCACAAATATATCATACGGAGATCAAAACTTAAAATAAATCACTGAAAAAGTGTAAAATATGGGTTCTTTAACAGCATGGGACACAAATGGCCCATTGAAACCTAATGACAACATCAGTAATGGATTCAGCCAGACCTTTTGACAACACTGGATCAATTCTGAAATAAACATTTCAATGTGGACGACTGGGTCAAATTGACCTTAACTTCAGAGTCCTTTGGACTTCGAAAACCAAACCCTAAGTCAGATCTAAGGATCCACGCAGCCCCCTCCGTGGATGCTGATTTGTCAGTCAAATGTTTGTCCATTGTTTAGTCTGTGGTTTCCAAAGCTGACAGCCACCTCTGGCGAGCTGTCAGACACGGCCAGGCCTCTTCCTCGGCTCTGTAAGACTTTGTGAAGCACGACATGCTCATTTTAGCGCCACAGACTCTTCTGCACTTCGGCCAGCACACAAACACAAAAGACGGCTTCATTAGGATTCCAAGAAAACCACCAAGTCCCTTTTTGAAGCTGTATTTATCCAGACAATTTGGCACGGTTTGGCCTCTCAACTAAAACCTCCAAGCCCTGTCTAGCACTTCAGGCCTGAGAGAATGTTTTTGTCTCAAAGAGTGATTCAGTCTGTCCTTTCTCCTTTCAATCACTGCCTGTTTTTGAAAGTTTTGTGAAGATAAATCAATTTAGTTTATACATTTCAGCTAAAAATCTATAGAAACGAGTTTTTAGTCACTACTTTTAAGATATACCATATATTTATGAATGTGCGGGTGGGAGGAGTCACAACAGAAGCAAGAGGTGTTGCTCTAGCTCTATGATGGCTTCTTTACATTAACACTACTGTATTACAGGAAAGTCTGAGCCGGGGAGTCCCTCAGGGTTCGTCAGCAGGGAGAGAAACTGCTCCAAAACAACATCATCTCTTCCTCTGACTCCCTGGGACAACCAATCCATCCATCTGTAAGGTCATTGCATCCACGCCATCCCCATGTCTAAACCCTTCACCCCCTCCACCTCCCTTAAGATCCTGTTATGTAACCTTACAAAAACAAGTGTGTTAACTGTGAGGGTAATTACAGTCTAGAAGTAGTGGCATAAAAACAGATATATTGTTCCCCAGACGTCTACAACAATAACTTAGACTGTAGTTTACTGTAGTTCATTCAATATGTATTATTTCTTGTTAATCAGTTGGATTATGGGAAGAAGAAGAAGAACATGGTTTGTCCTACCTGCTCAAGCTAGAAAAATTCAACACTAAAATACATGTGGATCCAATAATTTGAAATCATCTCTCTTCAGACTTGATTCTGCCAAAACCTCTGCCCCCACAATCACAGAGTAATTCTCCCTTTGAGATCCTAATCTCCTCCCTCCCTGTGCTCCCCCATATAAGACCCCAGCACGTCCTGCTGCTCATAACCCTCCCCACTGGCCGTTTGCAACAGTTGTTGTGAATTTCTTAAACCCTTTCCTGGAGTCGTCCCTCCAAGGTTTTCATCCACACCGTAACTGACATAACTGAGGTAAGGAAACTCTAATATAGAATTTTTCACCTCATACTATTTTCCAAAATCAATATTTTTTTTGTAAACGTTATCTGCTCTTGTTAAGACGACATCTGAAATCAATTGTGTTTTTAAAAAAAAAAAGTGTTAATCAGTGTCATTTTCAGGTCGTGGCAACATGAGAGGCTTCACTGCTCTGGTCTCCTGTGTGGCAGCCGTGACTTTATGGGTGGTCATAGCAGGTAAGACTCACACACACACACACACACACACAACCTGCCCCTGCAACATGGTGGAACATGGTTCATTTAGATCAGGGTGATGGGTTGTCACGATTCATGTTTTTGTCGCAGAGTGTAGTCTTCATTTATCAGCCTCTACCTGCTGCACTGAGACATGATGTGACGGATGAAAACCCAACCAGCAACACATCACTTGCTCATCAGGGCAAAACAGCACTTCTGCTAGAACACTCAGGGTTGTGTTTGATATCAAAAAAAAAAAAAAAGTTAAACTATTTTAACCCCTCTTGGAGATGTCAAAAAAAGAATATCAGAGGAAACAGACTGGCTCTGTGTTGCCTTTGTTCCCTCTTTGGGAACAAACACAGCAGCCTCGGTTTTTTGTTATCTTAGCTCTGAAAAACTTTTCTTGGAAGCACGACTGCGACGTTGGCAAAAACAATGTCGGTGACTTCAGTCTCAGTGAGCGGAGAACAATGTGGCCCTATTCCACTGCAATACCATACCTGAGAGTAGCATCAACCTGTGGGTTGATCCTGAGAGGAGATGATAGATGGCCTGCTCCAACCTGTGAGACCACAGCAACAGACTCACGGTTCTAATATGTATTATTGTGCCCTGTCCCAAATAAGTAAAAGGCAGTTAAAACAGAAAAAAACAAACATTAGAAACAGAGTTTGGAAATACTTTATTTAACATTTATTGATCTGTTTTTTTTTTTTTTCTCCCTATTTCTCTCTGAGCTGTTGCTGTCGTCATTCTACTGCTGGCCAAAAGTCTGTAGCTTGATCTTTCATTTTGGTTGCATGTTGCTTTGTGGCACCACTTTGTCTGTCAGCATCACATTCAGTAATTGATTACTGGCATCTAGCTTGTAGTCTGTAAAGTAACTGGTTCAGAAGGGGTGAAGGGGCTGATTATCTCAGCCCAGCACCCCTTGGAGTTCAAAGTGCAGGATTCAGCATCTCCTGATTTACATCCGGCGCCAACGTTGAGTCCATCTCCTGTCAAAGAACCACATGGTTGACAGAAGCTGTACATTTATACTTTTTGTTTTAACTTTAATTCTGTTTATGTCAGACATTTTTACCAGCTCACATTCTGAAAAGCTCCCCCCATTAAGGTTTCACTCCACCAATGACACCCTCCCCTGCTCCAGAGTCTGCGGAGATGATGCTCAGCTCTGTGCCAGCGATCTCTGGCTGACCTACGATGCGGGGTCTCGCTCCCAAATCATTCCTCACACTTGACTCTTTCCCCCGCTGGCCCTGTTGGACGGTTGGAGTCCTATCAAAGCACAGAAGGGGCATCATCCACTGTGGCAGCGTCCCATTTCTCACCAGTGGAGGGGCCAGAAAGCACTGTGATAAATCAATTAACCATGTTGGGGGAGGACTCTGCAGGCAGGCGGTGAACTGACAGGCATCTCCGCAGATCATATGTCCTGCCATCTTCTCTAGAGGAGGCTGACAGGGTGTCATGGGCTTTATATGACCCAACCGGGCCCGCTTTTGTTATTGCATGCAATTATGAAGAACTTTCACCACTGGCACCTCCGCTTATCCCCCCTCCTTCCTCTGATTGACCCTGGCAGGGCATGTTAGGGCCTGCTGGTCACGCTGCGAATGCCATTGGTCATTACTACAGCAACTCTGGGTGTGTGGGGCGGGGGGCGGG
>NW_019525022.1:657100-775142 GCF_002814215.2 Seriola lalandi dorsalis
GGGGGGGGTTCAAAAACAACAGAAAAACACATCCTTAAAGACGGGTCCCCACTTTGATCCACCCACAGGGGCCCAGTCTGCCCCCTCCCCCCAATATTGTACCTTGCAAATGTCCTCTCTCAGTCTGAAGCCTTTTTCTCAGATCTCCTGAAAAACAGCCGACAACAAGACGGTCATTGTCCCAGTGGCTGTTTGGCTTCACTGCCTCAGAGAAAAACACATGCAGGAGAGTCGAAGCAACAACATGCCTCATTAAGCTTTCAGAAGTCGCTCTGCACATAAGCTTGAAGATGTGAAACCAAACCACTAATCAGCCAAAGAAATGGTTCAGACTAAATCCTCTAATCTTTGTGCTGATGCTTGATGTTATTGACTCGCTTCATTACAGGAATTCAGAATTTATTGTGCTGCTTGTTTTTCTTTCCATTCTAGATGCCAAGGAGTTATCCATCACCACTATAAAGGTATTGTTTCTTTGTGCTACTCTGTAGACCAACATGCCAAGGAAGCAGTGGCCTCATGCAGCTGTGAAACGTAGTTCTTGTTTATTACCCAGAGGGTCTGGCTTTTGTAGTCTCGTCATCATTTCTCTGTGGAACAACCTTTTGGACCAACTTTTTAACCAGATTTTCCTTTGAAAACATTTATCACAGTTTTAACCTCTGACTGTTTGTAACTACTTGTTCATTTGCACATGATGGCTGAGGTCAATAATACGTTCGTCTGGGGGTTGTTGCTTGTGCGTCTTTAGAAATTACTGTCACTTGTTCAACAGATTTGATTAAGTACATGGGGGCAGTGTATCAGGATATGAGGCGAGATCAGCAGCAGATTCTGAACAACCCACAGCAACGATGGAAAGTTTTAATGAGAAACTAACAGAGGCTTGTCACTGTCGACACTCGCCCTGTTCTCACCTGAATACCAATGTTATAGGAACCTTGTCAGCTGTGGCGATTCTAGAGTCTGTTGGGGCCCAAGGCGAGGCCCCTCCAATCAGGGTTCATCAACATTTAGTAATAAATCTGACACCAACAAACAGCCTCCTAACAGCCTGGGTCCCCAAACTGTTTTTTTGTCTGTGCTTGTTCACAAGCTGCGCCTCTGCATGTCAGATCTCTCACCCTGATCTGCCGCCTGGTGGATAAACTTTTCATTCCTCCTAGTAAAAAGCACGTAGCGCACGCTTTAGTTTACAAACAGCAGCTTCTTGTCTACACACGTGTTGGTAAAAGGCAAGTACATCCCGAGCTCACCTACTGTACAAGCCTTTACCATTATTACCAATATATTAGGTGTGTTCACTTTCAGTTTCACATTCACATGAAGTGGTTGAGATCATCTGAATAGACTGGTGGTTTGTTTACAACCTGTATGATGGTTCCCACATCTCAACAACGTCGGTGGGAATAATGAACTGGACTAAACTAAGCTGTACACTTCAAAAAATATCTTCAGAATGATTATCAAGTCCTTTCTGTCTATAATCCTAAAAACCACTGTTTCAAGAAAAAGACAGAATTATTTAAATATACATGAGTTGCAGTGTAACGTTTAATTAATCTTTCACATCCTGAGATTTTCCTTTTACTAAATCAAAGGGGGAACAAATTAAAAGCTACGAAAACTCAAATTATAAGATTTTACCTCACAACTTTACAATGGATATGCTCCTTTTTATAATATATGTCCTGCACATCTTCAAATCACCCACAGTGATCCCTCACTCTCCACAATAAAGCTGAGGTTGTTTGTTTTGTTTCCTCAGCAAGACCCGTACACCATGAGCAAAGGCTCTGAGCTGGAGGGCTACTGCATCGATCTGATCTATGAGCTGTCCAAGAAGCTGGGCTTCAACTACAAACTGCACCTGGTCAAGGACAATCGCTACGGAGCCCTGGACTCCAGCGGCAACTGGAACGGCATGATTGGTGAGGTCATCAGAGAGGTAAGTCAGAGACCACTCGACAATAGGCAGATCACTTACACTTACATTTATATTCTTAAAGCATGTCTGCATTAGTTAAATGTATACCCCTAGGTCTGCATATGGGGCCATGTGGGATCCCATTCTGTTTTAAAATGTCAAAGGAGAGATCAGTAAACCTGATATCTGAAACTGTCTGTCTATGTATAGAGACCCAGAGAGTTGAAAACCAATAAAGAAACAAAAGATTTTTAAATAAAGAAACATGTTGAAAATGGAGTTTCATCTATAAATGAACCAATACATACTGAAACATTTAAATAAATTATTAAAGCTCAACTCAAAGTACAAATATAAAAATACTATATCATTTATATATAATATTACACTAGAAGGAAACTCAGAGCACAGTGTCTACAGTATAGGGCGTGCAAATGGTAAAAAGAGAATGAAAAGGCACCAAATCAGGTACTAACAAATTCTATCAACACCTTTGACTGTGTAAGGTGGTTCCCGTTTCATCACTTGTCACTGTTGACTTATCAATAAGGTCATGAGCAGAAAAGGTCACACTGTCTTGTCTTTACAGACACGAGAAGTAAATGTACATTTCTCCCTTGTGACAGTTCTCTACTCAAATCAACTAAAATCATTATATCATACATAGAATAGACCATAATTTCCTTTGCATGTACCGTCCATTAGGAGGCTGACCTGGCTGTGGCCCCACTGACCCTCACTGCTGTCAGAGAGCAGTATGTGGACATGACCACCCCCTTCATGCAAACAGGAATCGGCTTCATCCTGCGAAAAGACTTGGCTTTTCAGGAGAGCACCTTCAGCCTGCTGTCACCCTTCTCCACCGACATGTGGGTCGGCATCCTCATCGCGTTCCTGCTGACAGGTGTCTGCATCTTCCTGGTGGGCAGGTGAGTGCAGGCTTCAAAACGTCCCCACAAACAGTTGGCTGATACTATGTCTCCATCTGCTGTAGCTGCTGGGACACAGAGGCCGTGTCCTCAGCACTGTTTGTGGGAATGTGTCGATTATCAGAGCATGAGGAGGTATTTAAATTCAAAATTTCAGCACCCCTTCTCAGAATCTGATTGGCCAACCCTGATGCCCCTCCCCACCAAGTCAGAAGGTGGTAGATACAGTAGTTGGCCCCCAGACTGATCCTCTGTATGAAGATGACATTTTCTGTTGTCAAAGAGACACAAAATAACTACAAAGAGATGTAAAATAATATAAAATGACTATTTAATACAGTAAATAATATTATATTGCTCCTATGTAGGAGGGGTGTGAGGGTTTTCCATACACTATCTGGTCACACATCCATCTTTCCACATCCTGATGTTAAATACAATTCTATTATCATAACTTATAACAGCGAATGTAGAAGACTGTGTGGCCTTGGCAGTGATTTCCTGCCAGTGCCTCCCCTGACTCGGGACATGTATGTCTCTTGCTGCTGTGAGATCTTTAGTATTTCCCTGCAGGATCAGTCCCACTGAATGGGCCGAGCCGGACGCAGACGAGCACAGCTTCACACTGCTGCACAGCTTCTGGTACATCACAGGAGCTCTCACCCTGCAAGGTGAGCCAGCAGTCAGCTGAAGGAGCCACAGTCGCTGCTGCCGCCTGCCTCTCTCTCTTCAACTGTGCTGTGCTGCAACCTCATGATTGGACAGTGGGTTACAATGGCGTTGGCAAATGTTTCACAACACAACTTCAATGACTCTGCAACATGTAAAACTGGTTGAAATGTTCAGTGTGGCGGCTCGAGGTTATGAATAAAAACTCAAAGGTTGCGGTAGATACAGAACAGAAAAGTAGATCAGTTATATGAAGAACAGCCCCATCAATCATTCCATCTTCTATAATTAGGATTTACAGTAGTGTAGTGTAAGCTACATTATCTGTATTTACAATCAATTACCTACAATTTATTTACCTATTTTTTTATTCCCAGTTCTGTAATTGTAGAGGAAAAACAGCATCGACAGCATTGTTAGTCGAACACGGTGCGATGCTTCGATAAACATGCTGCATCATGTATGAACCTCCTTCCTGTATTGTGTGTTAAAGGTCCCATATTTTTCACTTCTACTGTGTTTTATTTGAAGTGTTGATCCACAAGAAGATGTATTTGTGGTTTTACGAACCAAAAACCATCTCAGTGTAGTTTCACATCTCCTCTCTCAGGCTTCTCTCTGGAGCTCTAGTAACAGCAGGTCGGTTGGCTGACTGTTTTCTGAGTGATACAATAAAATATTGCAGATTTCAGGTAAACACTCAGAGAAACCAAATCCTGCAAGGTTGGATGGTGCGGGGCTTGGGGCATGTCTGAGAGTGTCGACTGCTTTGTTGTGACATCACAAAGTTACAGAAGTCCTGACGGCTGGGTTTTAAGGCTCAGTTTCTGAATACAGGCTGTGTGCATTTCTCTGCGGACTGAGCTCTTTGATACTTTCACAGTATTAATATAAAACCTAAACCTGCTTCATCTTTTTTTTTTAAACATGGAAATCTCACTTTATACAAATTGGGACCTTTAAGGTTTTGGCAAACTCAACTGTAATGATTGTAAATTTATTTCATGAATATTACGTTTTATCTTTAAAAGGAGTGTGCGTCCAGCCAAGCCTCAGCTGGCCACTGACTGCTGTCTGTGTCCTCTCAGGTGCTGGCCCTCACCCTAAAGCCCTGTCTGGCCGCCTGGTCAGCGCCATCTGGTGGCTCTTTGCTGTAATGCTGCTGGCCTGCTATTTTGGCAACTTCAATGCCATGCTGCACTCAAACAACAAACACGTCTCCATCAAGAGCTTTGAAGATCTCGCCAACCAGGATTTGATTGATTATGGCACAGTCGAGGCTGGATCCACCATGCAGTTCTTTAAGGCACAGCAGCTCCTGACTAACTACATGTTTATAGTCATTACAGCTGGTCTGAGTCCGGCTCACACAATTAAAACATGGGAGGATTGAAATGTTGTATCTTTCATTCTTTTCTTTCACAGAACTCCAACAACCCTGTGTACCGGCGTATCTCCCAGCACATGGAGCGTAAGAAGAGCTACGTGTCCAGCATGGAGGAAGGAGTTCGCCGCGCCCAAGAGGGAAATTTTGCCTTCATCGGTGAAGCAGTGTCCTTGGACTTGGCAGCGGCTCGCTACTGTAAATTGACCCGATCGCAGGAAGTCATCGCTATGAGGGCCTACTCCATTGCAGCACCTCTGGGTGAGTCCTCTGTCATCCTGTCAGGATGTTTTCTCTTGTCCTGATGAAAGCTGATGTTTCTGTACGCCATATTGTTATATTTTGCTGTAGTAGAAAATAAAACTTATAAAAACAGTTAAATTATTATTCTTATTTTTAAAGAAAAATGCAGCTTTTTTTTTTTCAGGTGAAGGAGGTAGGGGCAGATTCTATGTTGCCTGAGAGGCAAAATCCAGGGCAATAAAAGTGTGTAAATTGCTCACTACTGCTTGTAAAGCTTAAATGTGATGAGCAGGAGACTCGGATGAGAGGAATGATTGTCCCAGCTTTGTGTGGAAGACCTCAGGCCCATCCAACACCAGACCTGAGTGTGAGCCAGGTCTGATCAGCCAACATCAGCGATGGACCGCACTAAAGCAACTTAATGTTCATGGAGATGTTACACAGCCTCTTTGTTTTACCACCAGGTTCCCCGCTGGTCAAAAACCTAACCGTGGCCATCCTCCAGCTCAGCGAGTCCGGTGAACTAACATACCTGCGGGACAAGTGGTGGGCCAGCAGCTGCATGGGGGTCGACGGGGACCACACCTCCTCGGCCCTGCAGCCCAACGACCTGAGGGGCCTCTTCCTCCTCCTCGGCCTAGGACTGAGTGTCGGGCTGCTGCTGGCCCTGCTGGAGCTCGTGTCCAGGGCGCACAACCAAGCTAAGGATGGCAAGGTAGGGAAGAGTCTCACACAGTGCGATCACATCATGCACTGAGTTTGTTCCTGACTGTTTTCTTCTCGTCTTCCACAGAAGTCGTGCTGCTCGTTGTTGACGGCAGAGCTGAGCCGGAGGTTTGGCAGCGGAGGGGAGAGCGCAGAGCAGGACTGCTCTGAGAAGAGCAAAGCCTAGAGGGAAAGTTTACATATTAGCTTTTGATAAGATAAGCTGAGAGCCTCCGTCCTGCTCCATCCAACACACCAGCTTCCTGTGTTTCCGTAGTGACTGCCACGTGTTGTGTGGTCGTCCAGTATGTTTTGTACTCTTCCAGAAGAACACATTATCCACTAGCAGGCAGCTACACAGATTAGGCCACAAACCAAGGGACGTAGAGCTTCAAACTGCAAATACTAACCACTCTGATTTGTTGATATTGTTGAGTGTTGTTGTATCCTGTCAGATATCGATGTCCCACTCCCGACTAAAACACACACATCTCCTAGAGCTATCATAGTCTTATAACAGCTTCTACTTGCTTGTATTTTCCAAATAAATCCCTCGATATCCCAAATGTGCTCATGAGCTATTTTCCAGAAATGTAGTAAACAAAACCTCAAGGCTGATCTGATGACTGTGTAATGCAGCATCTTTACACACTGTGCAGAGATTATTTACCACATGTAAACATACATGTTTCTGTGTGTATATAGACTCTTGGACATCTTGTATATTCCAGGCTGGAACACAATAATTTGTTGATGCAAAATAGTTAATGAGTAACAACATCATGCTCTGTACGGTGGTGAGGTGGTTAGCCTCACAGCAAGAATGCTCTTGGTTCGAACCTGAGCCTTTGGCCTTTTGTGGGTTCCCACTGGGTACTCCAGCTTCCTCCACCAGTCCAAAGACATGCACATTAGGTTGATTTTAAAGTGCCCAAAGTGTGAATGTGAATGGTTGTTTGTTTTTAAATGTCAGCCCTGTGATAGACTGGCGACCTGTCCAGGGTGTTCCCGGCCCTTGCCCAACGTCAGCTGGGATTGGCTCCAGCCCCCGCGACCCTATCAGGATAAGCGGTAAGATGATAATAAGTTAATGGATGGATGGCACACGTCACCTCTCAGCTCACAGCTTGTTATGCACCTGTGTGACCACTTGGAGGCGCTATTGGATTTCTATTGGCGTGGAGCTCAGGAGGGTTTGTCTCTCGGTCACTTCACTGATCATGCTGTATATATGGACTCACAATGGATGTACATGCCTTCAGTATTACACTTGGTTAATAAGTTTGCTGAACACAATGTGTGAGTTAAAGGCTGCTGTCGTGCTGATATAACTCAGTGGCTGTTGGCACCAGTGATGCTGTTATGAATAAGATGAAAGCTGAGCTCCAACCTCGAGTGAACAACCAGGCAAAGCAGGCGACTGTCAGGGTCCCACCCTCAAGGGCCCCAAAGGCCCCAGATTCATATGTCAGTTTGTTTGTTTGAAATTTGATTAATTTAAAATCAGTTTGCATCACTAAAGCTTAGTATTAAATAAAAAGATCAGGGCGCTAAGGCAGATCCTGTCTCCCTGTGTTAGTGATTCTTTTACCACATCTAAATATGTCACAAAAATCTTTTTTATAATAATTTTTTTTTAAAACAAAAAGCATCTTTCCTCCTTTAAAACATCTAAATATTTTTGACAATGACCAATCCTGGTGGTCACATGAATCTATTCAATCAAATGTGACTGTAATCACTCTAACCCCATTGTACAAAACCGAACCTGACCGTTAACAACTGTAGCTAGAAGAGCAGTACCACAGTGGAAGTTGTGTGTTTGGATTTCAGCTGATAGCCCTGTGAAAACCGAGCATGTGGCTGAATGAGGAATGAGGTCTAATTGAACCACACCTCCTCCTCCTGCTCTGACAGCACAGGTGAGGGAGGTGAGTCCTCTGCAGTTCTTCATCTCCCGTCTCAAAGCTGCAAACTTTGCAAACTTGTCACCTTTCAGCAAAATTCGATGTTTTTGAAAAACTTGTACTTCGTCAGTCTTTCTCACTCCGTTGTATTCTTTAAAACCCCGGCCACATTGATCCAATCACATCTGAAGGATTTGACTTAAATCCCTCTGGTAACTAAACCCCACTTGCATTTTCCGTTTCACATGGAAACACGTCACATTACTGAAGATACAGATGCTCTAACTTCTGTTCCACTGTGACTTTAAGGTCCCTCTGTCACTCTGAGGAAGACTACGCTGAGGAAGCAGTCAACAGCAGCTGCTCTGTTCAGTGTGTGGAGGAAGGTTTTCAGGCATCGCTGTCAAAACCAGCAGCTGAACTTTTCAAAATAGTGGAAGGCAAGAAAAACTTCCCCTCTGTTATGCACGTAGTCATTGCAGTCACTGTGAGCGTGTTCATTGGTAAAACTGTCCTGTGTGGTTGTGTGAAATGACCTGCACTTGAACCTGCTAATCAGCTTCAGGAGTCATTGATTTAGCACCGGCAGGAGAAGCTGACGGCTGAGGCTGAGACGACAGGGGGTGGAGGCATGAGAGAGACGCAGAGAGGTGGAGGAGAAAAAGACCGGTATTGATTTGGTGGCAGGCAGCTCCTGACAGCTGCACTAAGCTAGCACGTACTCCTCTCAGCCACAGTCTGCAGCTCGGCCGACAGGGAAGTGCCTAAGAAGATTAGGCTTTATATCCCACAGATTTCCTGCCCCCCCCCAACCCCCGCCTCTGTAGCCCCACCATCCCATCCCCACACCAGCAAACACACTGTCTCTCTTCCACAATTAAATGCTTTTACGAATGTATATGAATGCAGATATGAGGACGGGGCATTTATGGCATTTTTTTTTTTAGATCATGTGGTCAACCAACATGACTCTATATTTATAGATATTATAGATATATAATTACAAATCAAAATCTTTGCCTGTGGATTTTCTCCGCTAAATCAGAACAAGAATCCTTGACATTCCTGACGGAACTGTTAAACTGAGCGACATTTGGACCGAGGTTATATCAGGCAGAAACTGGTTTTGTGGATGGTTTAAATTTCAGTTCATCTCTCGCTCTTGTTCCCTTGCTGAGGACCAGATGGACTCCTTGTATGAAAGAAAATTTCATTACAAGGGAGCCCATTGAAGGCAGGACATGAAGGAAAGCCAATTTGCTATTATGGATCTGAATGCAGCCCTAATACAGTGCATGGTAATAATGAAAGAGGTGGAGGGAAAGAACACAGATCACAAAATGGCTTTTTTTTCTTCTTCTGCTGACTCCATTATTTTCTGTGTCAGGACATTTTCGAGACGACCACTGTTGATTTTGTTACCTGCAGTTAAATGTGTTTGTGTCGTTTTACAACAGTTGACCTAAACAATGTTTCAGAGGTGGAAATGGTTTCACACCTGAATTATCTGAGTAGTTTAAAGAGAATTCATGGCTTTGGTTTAAATGATAAGACATATCATAGATCATAAACATCCTTTAGCTGCTTTTATTATAAGGGATCACAAGCCAAAAATGTTGGGAACCATTAGTTTATACTTTGACAATGCAGTTTAAAAGCTTATCATACTGTATGTGCCTTTATGTAGAATACAAGTTGAATCTGTAGAGCTGTCACATGACTGTAGTGCAATAAAAGGAACAATATTTCCCTCTGAAGTATAGTGGAGTACAAGTATAAAGTAGCAAAAAATGGAACTACTCAAGTAAAGTACAAGAGCACTTAAGTACAGTACTGGAATAATTGCACTCAGTTACTTTCTACCATTGGTTGCAGGGTCCTGGTGTTGTGCCTCCTGGTTCACTGTCATGGTTTAACGTTAGGGTTCCTTCCTTTCATGTTTGTTGACCGTTCAGCTTCTATCTTCTTGTTCTGTGCTTTTGTTTACCATTTTCTTAACACTTCTGGCTGTCCCTCGGTAACAATGGTAACCCTGCATCACAACGCTACTGAGCGGGAACGCACCTCAAAATCTGTGCACCTGTGAGGGTGGATGTTGAGATTGGGCCTACGTTAATGTTATGTGATGTCTCACTCACCTGTGCTTTTCCTGCTTTCACATCCACATGCATATCTGTTAACCAGCTCCTCAGCAGATATACTATATTATTACTCATTGCACATTCTGCGTTAGTGTCCTGCCTTATCACCTAATAGTTTTTGTGACCAAGATACACACTACTCAGGACATTTTACAGTGTAAAAATCAGCGTGTTTCTCCAGTGGATAAACTCTCAGACGTAGTTTGAATTTCTGTACTGCAGTTTCTTGTAACTGGACATCTGAGTCCCCTACCTGCCGCATTGAGATGGAGGTATTATTATCATATTGATTATCTGAAATTCTGCATGCTATCATTATCATCTATAGCACTGGTCGCAGATGAAAGTTTCCACTGTACAATAAGTAATAATATTTTGTGAGAAACATTCAGTTCCTGTGTTATTTTAAGATGTTTTGAAATTAAAATAGTCCAATAAAGAGTTTGAAAATCAGCATAAATGTAACTCTAAAGCTTGAAAGCCTCCTTCTGCCTTGTGTATGTTGTTTGAATTAAGATGTGAATGAATAAATAAGTGATGTACAATTAAAGAGAGGAAGTATCTCTTCCTCTCAATAACATTTCCAGGGTATGCTTGAACTTTTTAGGACTCATGTAAAAACGATACAGTATGTAGACTTTTGAATAATACAGGAATAAAAAAGAACAGTATACAGTAATCTCTCTCTCTCTCTCTCTCTCTCTCTGTCTCTCTCTCTATCTCTGTCTCTCTCTTTCTCTCTCTCTCTCTCTCTGAGCAGTGGCCTAGATTCCTCTCAGCCCGGTCTCTGCCTGTGCCGTAGCCGTGGGCCTGTCGATGCGATCAGAATTAGAAATTCTAATGGACGTGTCACCACTTTGAACTGCAGGCTTGAAGAGCTTTGAGTCTGGCGCTCCCTTGGATATGCCAGGCGAAGTCTGCACATTGATCCCTCTGAATTTGTTTGACTTTGACAGTCTCTTTCATTTCACCCCCCACCCCCACCTTCCCCTCTTCTCCCTCCTTCATTCATTTTCTCGCGTGCTGGCTCATTCTCTTTCTTCTTCTCCTTCTTTCCTCGGCACTCGTTTTTACTCTGTTTAACACGGGAGCAGTCATAGATGTGAACACACACACACACACACACACACACACACACACACACACACACACACACACACACACACACACACACACACACACACACACACACACATAGACACAAACACACACACACATAGACACAAACACACACACACATAGACACACACACACACATCGTTCATGTACCGTACAAATGATGTGCAGACTTCAGCAGTCTTACTGAAGTACAGCTCTCACTTCCCATTCAGGGAAGGTTTTCAATAGACTCTCTTTGACTCCAAACTTCTTAATGGACATGTAGTTTGGATTTCACTTCTTGGTGACCTCAGAATAACATTTTTAGATTAAAATAAATAATATTAGAATGTTCTGTGTTGGATCTTCGCCAGATAATGATAATATGGGGCTGTAGTTCTCCTCCACAGGGGGGTCAGAGGGCAGCAGTTCTGAGGCGTGTAGGGATTCAGGGATTTGCTCAAGGACATTTCAGCAGAGTGCGTGCTTTTTCAACACGGGCTAAAATCCAAGGCTGGAGACTGAAAGGTACGCTTGAAACAAACTAGTCTGAACAACCACATGTGAAGGCACACGTTTTTATAGCTGTTCCAAACAACTACGGTCAAAAGCTGGAGTGAAAGCACTGCCCTCGCAGTGCGCAGCGGGACACCATGAATTGTACAAATGGGAATAATGGCGCACACTTCAGGACAATATTTTCTCAAAAGCATTACTGGACTTGTACAAAATGTGACAAAAGTAGTTGGAAGAAAAAAATCCTGGCAGCAGCATGATCCCCCCTCAATAAAGAGCGGCAACTAATGTCGTTTTCCTGTAGAGTAAATGTTCACTTTCCTCAGAAAATGATCCTAGTTGTGGCCTAGAACACCAGGAACAGACTGGACCCCTGAAGTCCTTTAGTGGTCCCTTTGCCTAAAAGCCAATGGCTAAAGAATACCTTACTCATCTTGCCTTCCTCTAGCCCAAATTGTAATTGATAATCCCACCTGAGGTCATCCACAGTTTTGTGTGGACTTTTAATCAATACATATTGGAGAGAAAACCTACTGGTTGCCCGGCAACTTCACTGTGACGGATTTTTTTAAATCTCCGGTTTGTTTGCAAATTAAACAAAGAAGATAAAACATGTTAAATCAGTTAGCTTTAAAGGTGTAGCCTGGCTTGCTGTTTCCATCTGCTTCAAGTCTTTATGCTAAGCTAGGCTAACAACGTCCTGACTGTTATACAATAACAGATTTACAGTCCAGTATCATGCACCACACCCACTGTTGTTGTGATACATTATTTTCTCTTGAACATGAGCCATAAAGATAAGAACTTTACCTTTAACTTTGGACAAACTAGTTTCACAGTAACAAATATTAAATTGTGACTTAATGTGAAAAAAGTTTATTTTCCATAAGTTCTTATATCATATATATAAAATGCTACTACACCGCTGGTCTTCCAAACTGTCCTCCATTATAAAAACAAGCCAAGAACAAGTACGCATGTTTATTATTGTAACCGTGACAACCAAGGACCAGTATGCCTGCTGCCCTAGGGATACTCCTATATGGGTTGTATCAGAGGGTTGGAAAAACGACCTGTGTGGTTTTCCAGGTTGGAGGACTGGTTGTTTAAAATAGCAATTAACAAATAATCTCATCTCATCTTGCTCAGACCTTGGTTTCTGACTGTGTCACATTGAGTTTGCTCAGAATTGTAGATGTTCAAGCTTTCCAATGTTCTCAGCTTTCATGCTCAACTTGAACATCATGAACTGATGATGGAGACTACATATATTGAAAGCAAGTAATTGGACCTAAAGTTGAGATTGTTTTGTCAAATCATCTTTTACAATTGTCCATAGTTATTCCACTGGCAAACATGAAACGTGAAGAACCATGAAAAGTCTGCTTTTCAGCTTATCTTTTTGGGGGTTTAGAGTCGTAATCTTGTGATCATGTGGCAGAAAACCTCAGTTCTCAGCTCTCTTCTATAGGAGTTACCCTCTGTGCATATGTCTTACTGCTCTTTGGCCTCTCTCCTGTTAATACACATGTCCTATAGAGGCCCCTTGCTCTTTTCCTCAACCGCCAACAGACTGACTGACAGCCGCGGTGGAACAACAACAAGTAGGCGCTGTTTGGTGTTGGAGCCCCTTGTGAAAGGCTGTGACAGTCTAAAGGGGATCCTGCTGACACCAGGGGCACCCTACGGGGGTGACCCTGGGAACCCCTCGACCCCCTGCCTTACTTATTGATGTCCGCAGATGTGCCTGCCTGCTTGATAATGGCCTCCACTGGAGGAGCCCCTTACAGTCCCCGTCTATAAATCACACAGGGGACACAGAGCGAACGGAACCTTTTATGTGTGTGTGTATGTATTTTCAAGAATGTGTGTTTGGGCCTGTTTGTGTGTCTTTATATGCTTTATGTGTGTGCATACGCTGCGGGAGGAGCTCCATGTTGCATTATTGATGGTCCTAAGGGAAGGTTGAAAGTGTGAATAGTGACTGCGAGGTGGAGGAGGGAGAGGAGGAGCTGGGATCAGATATCAGAGTGCCTGGATGCATTAGGTAGGCCCACTAAGCATTGGCCTCCATGTCCAGGGACAGCTATAGGTTTCTATAGAATCTAATGCTGATAGGTGAGGTCCCTGGCGGACACCAGGGCAGTGGGTTAAGGAGAAGGAAGAAGGAGTGGGGCTCTGGATGTACACTGATGTGACATCTTTTTGGCAGGTTGTGGATGAACTGATGGTGATAGAATATGATTAGACTGAGGGAGACAATACTATATTTTCTTCTATCTATATGATCAAACACCAACCTCCACCTGAAAAATTACGCCGACACTTCATGATAATTGTACGGGGGGAAATTTCTTTCTAACTCACTTGTTAAATTTCATTAAGGCTTAAAATTATACATAATTGAGGGCGTGGCAGCTTTGAGTGACAGGTGGGTGAGCGTATGCTTGCCACAATCCGGCATTTACCGAAGTCTCTTCTCCACACACACCCCCATTAACCAGGAGTTAGACAGAGTCAGGCACTGCCAAGATGGCGACAGTGGAGCAGCTTCAGAACTGCTCCTCAGAAACCTATGGGTGATGTCATGGGGACTACGTCAATCTTTATATACAGTCTATGAATATGATCCACTCTACTCACAGCCATAAAATAACTACAGACAAATTATAGGACAATAAACCAGAATAAATGAGGAAAAAAACATAAATACAGATTCTTCGATACATGTATGAGTGGTTTGGTGAGGATGAAAACGATATAAATCATGTGATCTGGCCCTCACAGTCATAAGACTCTCAGACAGAGCGCAAAGACACACTGCTACTGCATCCAAAGTCAATGAAAAGACACAGCTGTGCACAAATAGACACAAATTAATTCTGGGCAATTGCGAGGCTTTATGACTCATATGTTCTCATATGACAAGAGTCAAAAGGAGAAAAAGTCTTCTGTATAACTTACACAAAATCACATTGTTCTTTTGAGGAACTTTTATTAAGAAATGATGATGTTTGCCCAATGCATGCTGGGATAGGCCTCATCCACACATGGATGGATGAATGAATGAGTGAACCCTTTTTTTAGCAAACAGTTCATTCCCCGCTGAGGTTATGTTCTATCAGGGGTATGGATATTGTGCATTGTGGGTATGCATATGCATGTGCTGTATGCCCATATGGGCGATACAGTGATGTACAGAGTTTGAATGACTGCCAGCAGTATGTTAATGCAGTGTATATTCCTCTGTGTATGAGCTACGCTGTGTTGTAATGGCCACATGTGTACATGGAAGGTGTCAGGTGGGTAGTTCTGCACCGTCTGATTCGTTGGAACCTGCAAGGACCTGACAAGGGTGTAAATTGCCCAGATTAGGCTTCCGGCAGCCGTGGCATCTGTTGGCGCTTCACGGTAATGACTGCTGTCAGCAAGGAGACCCCCCCTGCCCTGGTTATTGATCTTCCCTCTCATTTCTTCTGTCCCCATTGTTTCACAGCCTCCTCCCCCTCCTCCAGGCTGATCATCATTGCTTATTATGATTCCTAATGTCTGCTGCACCTGTGCTCCTCTGCTCGGTGCTCATGATAAACTTGCAGGTTTATGAACTCTGGACTCTTCTCAATCATACTTCATTTCTGTTGGCTTATTTTGAGGAGTGTGCAGAGACTGAGGTGCTTGCCAGGCTGGTAGTGGCCTTTCATTATATCCTGGATATTTGCCAGTGTTGGCCTGTTCCTGTATGATACAGATATGATGAAGTTTGTCTTAATAATCAGTTTGTATTCCATATGAAAGGAACAGGACATGAGAGTGATTCTGTGAGATACTGACACTGCTGTGATGACTCCTGGGAGTCATCCTTTCTCCTGACTGCAGCTGCATTAATCTCATGGTGTAGCATGATATTGAGGATATTATTGCTTTGATTTGGACATTTTGCATGAACCTAAACAAAGACAGACCTTTGGGTTTGTGTTGTGTCTATAGTCTGGTCCTCAGCAGGTGGACTGAGATCTGGTGACTGATTCAGCCAGTCTAGGATATTCCACCTCTTCTCCCTGAAATGTTCTTTGGTTTCTCCTGCTGTATGTTTTAGATCAATTTCCTGCTGAATGATGAAATGTTGTCCAATGAGTTTTTATGCATTTGTCTGGATCTGAGGCACAGACTGCTCCTGTGGACCTCTGCAATCATCCATTACCAGTGAAATCATCATTAAATACCAGTGTGTCAGTTCCAGTGGAGCCATATACCCACTATGTTTGACAGATGAGGTGAAGGCTTTGGGTCACGAGCTGTTTCTTTCCTCCTTCCATCATTTTGATAGATGTTGATTTTTGTTCCATGAGTCCATACAATTTTGTTCCGCAGCTCTACTGGTTTCTTATTGTGTGTGTTTGTGAACTCTAGTCTTTCTGATTTTGAGGTTGACCAGGGGTTTGTATCTTGTGGTGAATCCTCTCAGGTTCTGCTCATGAAGTCTTCTCTTGTTCGTTGACAAGGAAACGTGTCCACCTACACCCTGGAGAGTGTTCTTGACTTGCTGTTGGTCTTTTGCCATTGTCTAGTTTTCCTGTGCACACCTGATTTTTTTTTTTTAGAAAGTACAAAACTATTTTACCTGAACACAAATACATTATTCCCATTTCAACCAGTCCTTTTCCAACCCTTTGATATGACCCATGGGAGTTTCTCCTGAAATAGCACCCTAGGGCGGCAGGTGTACCCGACCTCAGTTGTCATGGTTACAACAATAAACATGGCGGTCATGGCTTGGTTAGGTTTAACCACAAAAACTACTTGGTTAGGTTTAGGAAAAGATAGAGATTTGGGTTAAACACCTCCTTAAGATTTAACTATCTTTGTTGTCATGGTTACAACATCAACATGTGGTTTCACATGGGAATCAAACGCTGCTCTCTTGTGTCATATTCTTATGTTTTGTTGACTCATCCATCCACCACAACCTCATCCTGACGGAGGACTTTCTCGCTCTATATACTACGTCACCGAACTTTTCCCTTTGCTCCTGTTATAATAACTACAGTCACTGGATGTCACTTAGCAATAAAACGTAACTCTGTGTCATAATTACCTGCTGCACAGACGACCTATGGGCTCATTTTTTACAGGAGGACAGTCTGACACATTTGCACAGGTAACATGCTCTGAACAGAAAAACATTCACATTTTCCTGGTTTCCCACTTGACACAGTTTAACACAAAAATCACTCTCTTTTCTCTGAGGGTCACAATCAGCACATTTCTGTCTTGAAGTGGTGTCAGGATCTGACACTGAAAGTTACATTAATACTGTAGAAAGATTCAGTGACAAAAGACAGAAACATTCAAACTCTTTAATTCATGGTGATGTCAGTTTGACAACCTTTTGCACAGCCCTTCAAACGCTATGTTGCCAAGTTCTGTGAAGAGAGGATTGGGTCCCAGCATTGATATTGATTTTCAGCAGCAGGAGAAGTACAGCAACCTTGATCTGAAAAGATACCCAAAAAATTCAGTTCACCCCGCTTTGAAGTCTAACGATGTGATTCAAAACCGAAAAGATTTGTGTGGTCCAGGTTTTCCCTCAACTTCATCGTGTTTATAAATCCTCTGGAAAAAGTCTAAAAATGTTTCTTCATGATGCAGAGCGACATGACAAGACACAGGCTGTGACTCTCACTGACAGCTGCACAATGTATCATGATTATGATGATGTGATAACTTCATACCGCAACATGACATGACATGACATTACATGACACAACATGACCCATTTTGTCAGGCAGATAACTGGCATGCATGCTAATAGCACACACAGTGTATGCATGAGCTGGGACCTGAGTGGTCTCCTGGACGCCTGTGAATGCCCACATCTGATGTTGTATGCTAATCTGCTAACCTTGAGGGCGCCATGAATGGAAACCAATGCGAGCGAGCAAGGGAGAGCTGTCTTCTCTGCTCCAAATGCTTTGACCCGATCTGCTGAATTTCCAGCTTGCACTCAAGGGCTGTTAATGAATGTGTGGAGTTGTATGAAAATCCACAGTCGGTATAGAAACAGGGTTTTTTTTTAGCATAAGGCATGGGGGGAGAAAGTGAATAGTCTTGATTAGACATTGAAATCTGTTTGTATATGGCAGGTGGCGCATGAGAGATGGTGAAGGGAGGTGACATCTTGGAGGTCATCCAGGACTGAAGCACAACTGCAGACAGAGGAAGAGAAGACAACAGGTGACAGACAAAAGAGAAGCTGCTTGGCACACAACACAACCTGGTAACCTCTGCACACGATAAGCTGTGGTTTACTTGTCTCAGTGAAAGAGTCTGAGTTTCTTAAATAGAAAATCACATTCGCTCTCATGATATCTGAATACATTTCTCTTGGAAAGTATTAATTGCACCATTGTGAAACCCCTTCATAACAGCCTGAAGGACTTTAAGATGAACAATGCGAGGAAGAAAACCAGAGGAAACATTAAAACTCACACAGTCAACTGAGGTTTTATACTTTTAAGAAAATCAACTTTGGGGTTGTTTAAATTACTTTAAATTACTTAAGCTTGTTTTCTTGTAATGTTGAAGGATAAATCCAGTGTGTTATAAGTCAGGTCTTGAGTGAGAAAGGTCCTCTAGCCTTTGTTGTTTGACAGAATAATCCTGACTCAAGGTCCACTTACTAGCTTTTATAAAAAAACACTTGTACACACTAGACACTTATATATAGTCACAGTTTTTTTCAGCAATCAGGTGCTTTTAATCAGTTATTGTGAAGATAAGAGACCTAAGAATTAAACTTTGGTCATATGATGACAACACAGATGTGCCAAAAACTGCAGTTCCTCAAATGACAAAATATACATATCCTGGCAAAATAAGAAATAAAAATTCACTTGCCTTTCGGGGCTTCTGTACCTTTCAAATGATACGCAAGAAGAAAGTTCATTGATCCAAAGGTTTGCATATGAACCACAAACACTTTTCCAATTTCTAGCAATGAGACGTTTCACTTGTAACAGGCGGAGGTGGACCAATTTACTTTCATGAGTTCTTAGGGAGAATGTTTTTGGGAGAAGACTATACAAATCTCTGGGCATACAGCGATGTCTTTGTGGATAATGTTAGAAATTGTGTCAATTATTCCTTTCCAAAAGCCCTGTATGTATTTACACCTTCACATGCAATGGACATTTTTTCTCTGTTCTACATCTCATACGACTGTCTGGGATATTGGAATTGAATTTATGTATGTCGTTATAAGGCAATTATATTGGATCAATTTAAATGTACTATTAATAGATCACTTTTGTGCTTGAGGACGAGCTTTTCATGCTCTGTAATATCTGTCTCCTTCTATACTTTCTGTAGTTCAGGACAAACACAGTTCTCCTCTAAAGTTGGAGATTATTAAAGAGATTTGGGGTGTGCTGAGTTTGAGGTTTCATTCCAAGCAAAGTGATTTCGATCATTTGGCTGCTGTTGGCTTGTTTACAATCTGTCTGATCATCAGACATGCTGCAGGATCCAAATCTCAGCAATTATGTTGGTGAAAACGATATTATCAAAAATGAGAGCTAAACTGTGGCAAACCCAGACAATCCAATAAGCAGTAGTTGTAGGTGCACTTTGAATGCATTGGTTATGAGTTTCTCCAAACCAAGGAGCAGGGTCCTGCAGATATCAGCTGGCATCCAAATGTCTGATGTCTCTCCAACATGGTCTGCCAGCCTGCTGAAGAAAGCCAAGGACATCACAGAAACCGCTATCCAGACACCCTCGTAGGTGATGATATTCCGTGCCAGCTTTGGATTTACATAGCAAAATGACACAACCATCTGATTTGGATACCTGACACAATCCCCTCAGTCCGTTCATTATGAATTGAAAAAAAATCAGTGGATTGGTGCATCGCTCTCAAACAAGCCCACACTCAAACTGATTCAATGCTTCTAAATCCATGAGAGGTGGGGGAACAAATGTACATGTCAGGAAAGAAAGGACCCTGGTCTGATTGTCTGCCAACCTGTGTGCTCCTACGCTCTAGTCATGTTTGTTGGTGACTAAAAGGCAGTGACAACATCCTTTTACAAAATACCACTCATGCCAGTATGTCTGTAATGCCATCTTCTTTTAGCTGTTCAGACATGGCTGCTGTATAGCTGCCTGACTTTAATCCTGTTTTTGGCCCCATTCTGTTGTGAACACTTCTCGCAGAGCAGGATGTACTCGGGCTAAAATGGTATTGTCTGTGTCTCTCTTGTCAAGTTTGCCAGAGGGATTTCAACAGAACCTAGACAGAAATGTTGGCTGTATGCATCATTGTGGTTTAGTGAGGGTAGGACTGATTTTCCCAATAGTAAATCCACTTTGCCACCTTATCTCAAGCACTTAGCTATATGAAAGTAAAAATGAAGGAGAATGTTAGACTCCTTATTCAAACCTCTGTTCTTGATGTCTTTTGAATATTGCAAAGCTCCATCGAACTTCAGCTTTGACCTACTATACTTACATTTACATTTACTCATCTATGATGCTTTTTTCCAAAGCAACTACCGGTAAGGGACATCACTAAAGCTTCAGTGAGGTAGGAGACCTTGATGTATAAGCACTAAGTACTACATCTATTCAATAAGTGCCAGGAGATCAGGTCAAGAAGCACTCCAAAAGTACATGGTATATGTTAGTCAATGGAACGAAACAAGAACAAAAACTTCTTCTTTCACATTGAAGTCCACTCTCCTGTGACGCATCCATCCACAACAGCCTCCTCCTGACAGGGACTTTGTCGCTCTTCATACTAAGTCACCGCACTTTTCCCTTTGCTCCTGTCATAGTTACAACAGCCACCAGATGTCGCTTCACAAAAAAAGGAACTATGACGACCTATGGGCTCGATTTTTACAGGACAGTCTCCTTCAAAAGATTCTTGAAGATAGAGACGGATGCTGCTGCTCTGATAGCATTTGGTACTGGCCCAACGGAGTCATCCTGATATCCAGGTGTTTCTGCTGCAGTTACAACTGGGTTTAACAGTGATGACTTTGTTCCAATAATAACCAAAGAGCAAAGTCATCTTTCTTGAGTCATTCATGGTTCCGCAACAAAGTGAAATTCATTTTTGTGGAGCTTCTAAAAGAGCACGGAGTAAACCTTAAAGTAGGTGTTAAAGAGGCAGGAGGATGATTCATTTAAGCACAAAGTATTTCATAAGTACAGAACATAAATGTCTCCTGAAATGTGTCATCACACCTTGAAAATCTCTAATTGCATTAGAGTATCTTACAGAAGCTGCCAACCTAAAACCAATCCTGTTTGGCTTCCAACCAAGAGATTTAGTGTCTGAATGCTGCTTCAGAGACTGTCCTACCCAACAGCAACACAGCTCTGGCAAAAACAGCTTGTCTCGTCTGCCTTTAAAAACCTGTATTAGTCAAACTTTTGTTCTCATAATGGCAGAGGCAATCTCACTATCTCTGTCTGTCTCTCTCGCCCGCTTTCCTCCACTTCCTGTCTCTCGTCCTCCACATTTCCATCTCCCTCTCTTCCACTCATACTTACATTACTCCTCTCCCACCTCTCTCTCTCTCTCTCTCTCTCTCTCTCTCTCTCTCTCTCTGCCTTCACTTAGTGGCTTTCAGGTTGTCATCCAGCCTTTGATGGAGAGAGCCTGTGAAAGCTCCAGAGGACCTGCTGCTCTCCCCCACCACGTTAGCGTTAGCGGTGGTTAAATCGGGCCCGGTGGCGGAGGCTGACTCGTCGCTCCTGGAGGGCGAGTGGGAGTCTGGAAGCTGATCAGACGGCCCGGCGCTCGGGGGCGGAGGAGCTGCCACCTCCAGCTACCTGGACGCTGAGGGGAGATAGTGGTGCATATGGCAGCAAGCCCTTTAGTCACACTCACACTGACTCATACACAGGCGGCTGGATTCAATCACCCCCGTTCTTTGCTTTAATATAGCTCATTCTGTATTTTCTTTACATCATTTCTTGTTTTCTTGTAAAACATTTATTTTGTAGTCAATTTTAGCTGATGTAAATGTATTCAAGGCAGTGAAATACGTTTTTCAAGTTCTTCCTTGTGCTCCGTGTGTTAACTGTTTGGAAATGTCATGTTTTGGAGTTGACTGTTTATACATCAAAATCCCTGTCAGTTGGCAAATCTACACTCATTTCAAAAGTGCTGTGGTTGCTATCAAACCCTGAATCCACAGACAGTTTTTATGAAATCTTGCGCCCATTCAAATGGCACATATTGTTTAGAGGACAACTTTGCAATGGCATATGTCTGTGTAGAGTTTGTCCTGCTAGCTAAATCACTTTAAATCCTCTTTTTTTGTCATCATTTGCTTCTCTCTCCCTCTCCCCCCATCTCTCTTCCCTCTCTCTCTCTCTCTCTCTCTCTCTCTTTCTCTCTCTCTCTCTCTCTCCCTGAGGGGCTTATTTCAGGGATACCAGAGAATTTTCCAGGGCCAATTGCCGTGAGAGCCTGCGGCTGGCTGCTACGAAAATCAAGAAAATGCCTAGAGTGCCACCGGCTCTGTTAGTCTTTACTTAACTTAACTTAAAAGGCTGCTCGGTTTCTGTGATACACTTATAGGATTTCACTCAGGGATCCCATGAGTTTTGGGGGGAAGATGTGACTCTATCAGGATTCACAGACATCTCAATTAGTTGTGGAGGGTAGGGCCTCGCAGCACAGGGATACCACAGCTCCTTGTGGAGTTCGGAGCCAGTGGGCTGGTTTGTGAACAGGATGTGGAGGAGGCGGACATTCAAACAGCAGAAAACAATTTTAGGAACAAATACTAAGGTACTGGGGACCAGGAAAGTACATTTTTAGAACTTAGGAAGTAAATGTATGTGTGTGTCATGGTAGCCTAATGGCAACGTAGCTTTTCTTACTGAACCTGTATCCAATGTAACTGACGCAGAGCTTTCTGATAATGGCCACATGGGAACATCAGACCATTAAAGGTTCTGTAAATGATCATCGCTGCCACTAGATTTTGCACTATATCACAAGCAACTCAGACCAAAACAAATGCTTCTCTGCCACACCTCCGGCCTCGCTTCATGTTCTCAGTCAGCAAGGTGTAATGAAGCCCAGTGAAGACGAACACTAAACACACAGCAAGAAGCACAACTGAACAAAGTTACCATGTACAACAATCTAGCCACAACCCTCAGCCTCAACCTGTGCTAACATTGCCGTGATGTGCTCCACGGCAATGCTGACAGTTAGCAGCTGACAGCCAGCTAGTGATAACAACATTAGCCGAACAAATTGATTATATCATTTACCATTTCACCTGAACACTGCATACTGCACCTGTGCCTGGAGCCTGGAGCAAGGCTAGATTTAGAACAGCAATAAAAGTCTAAAGCACGTGTAGTTGCCACTAAAATCATGACAAGAACAAAAAAGTTGATGCTGAAATTATAAATGGTGGCCCCAAGAGAAAGAAACGAAGAATTCACCAAAAATATTTGGATTTGTCCTTCAGGAGTGAATATCCACAACAAAATGTGTAGAAATCACGGATGTAGACTGAACCACAGCAGCAGAAACCACACGCACAGCCAAGCAGAGCAGCTGCAGCTTTGCTCACAGCCAGAGGCAACAAAGTTCAACTTTTTTGGAGTAATGAGCAATAAATGCATCACATCATCTCTTCTGTCGGAAGTACCTGCAGAGCACTTCCTTAAACTGGCCGTGTATGAGAATATGACTGGACCAGGGGGAACGCAAAACTTAATGTGAAGGAAATCAAAAGTTCAGAAAAAAATTTCCCACCATGACTCCATAGTAATCATTGGCAATCTTAGCCAGGAGAAATGATAATAGTCTGAGATTCACAACAGGATTAACTGCACGTTACAGGATTTTAAAGCTCCCATATTTGACACTTTCCCACTGTTTTATTTGAAGTGTTGATCCATAAGAAGAGATATTTGTGGTTTTAAGAACCAAAAACCATCTTAATGTAGTTTTACACCTCTTTTCCCAGGTTTCTCTCTGGAGCTCTGGTATCAACAGGTCTCCATTACAAGTCAAAGTACTGCACCGAAAATGTTACTCAACTTAAAGTATGTGAGTATAATCAGGAAAATGTATCAATCATCACAAATAAGTGAAACAAGTACTCATGCAAACTTCTATGATAGCTTCCGTAGTGAATAATCATTACTTTCATAATGGATCAATCAGCTTATTATTTTGTGATTATTCAAAGGATTAAGTTTGTAAAACTGTGTCCAACCAATAGTTGGACAAAACACAAACAAACAAATAATTAATAAATAAATAAATAGATAATAACACACAAACTTAAGTACAAACCATTTTTTTTCAACTGAGCATCTGTCTCAGCTTTGACAGTAAAGAGCTTGCAGTCATGGTTTAGGGGCCAGACAACAGTTTGATATGAGTTTTGGTTTGATTCATCCAGTGTTCCAGATAGACAACTTTTGTTAACTTGATCATTTGGTTTACTCTTATTAGTGGTTGCAAAGCAGTGCTGGTCTGAGGTTGAACAGTACTGTTTGATCAGTTACAGTGTCAGGACCAGCTGACCGATGGGACTCTTGTGGGGGAATTCCACTTCTCTCTCACTTCAATTCAATTCAATTCATTTCAAAGATGATTTATTGGCAACGAGAGAAACAAGTTTAGCAAAGCATCAGAATACAATTTACAAAAACACTAAATATGATATCTGTGTTGTAGTAGTAATACTCTATAAAAATTGTTGAAGTGCAGGCAAAGATTTCTGTTTGAATGAAAACATGTTTCTTGGGCAGTAGCCGCTGCGTTTTAACTCGTGTGTCACTGAGTTCTAAATAGAACAGAACTCAACACAATAGTGAGTTCTACATGGTGTTATGATGTCATAAGATGTACAGGTGTAGAAGCAGATTTTTGGTGAGTTTCTTGGTCATTTCTTTATCAGCACTGAGAGATACATACACACATTTGAGACAAGAGTCATTTGTAGAAGACATACACACGTTTTGAATTTAAGAAGACTGAAAGTTCACACTCAGCCTAAACTGAGAAGATCTGACTTTGAAAAAATGTCATCATGGCCGAGCTCTGACACCCCTGGTGCATCAGGTAAGATAGACTAAACTAACAGACAAAATTTATGCTGAATATATCTGCTATGAAAACACAGTGGGGACACCATTGTGTTCTCAAACATCAAGTTTAAAACCTTAAATGTAAAACAGGACAGAGCAGCTCTGTCACATTATGCTGGACACGATGGTGTACAACACCAGGATCTGTTTTCTTAAAAAAAATACATCCGTTGAATTTTGATACATTTTTATTATTCACATGGTCTTAAAATGACAACCACAGAAGTACAAGGACAGGACTCATGGTGCAGCTGTGTGTTTGTTCATGTTGTGTTGACTGAATGACCCACACACACCGAATACACTGACTTCACATATTTTGTCTCCATGTTCACCTTCTGTCTCCACAGTCACACTGACAGCACCTGAGGTTCAGGCAGGTCAGACTCTGTTCAGCAGCTCCTCTAGTTACTCCGTCCTAGAGTTTATTGGTGAAGGCTGCTTTGGTAAAGTGGCCATGTGCCAGAATCTGGCAACAAAAGAGACAGTGGCTGTTAAGATCCTTAAGCAGGATCTTTATTTTATTCAGGACGCTGAGAAAGAGGTAGATCTTTTTGCTCCCTTTGATTATATTCCTGTGCTCAGGTTTTGTCTGCTCTATCAGATTATGTATCACAAGCTGTTGATGTCTTTCCTTTGCTTTTCCCTCCAGGTGTCCATATTAAAGGTCATCAGTGTCCTGAATCCAGACCACATTAATGTGGTTAAGTTCTTCGAGCGATTTGAATATATGGGACAGGACTGTCTAGCATTTGAAATGCTGGACGTGAGTCTCTATGATCTGTTCGAAGTACGAAACTGGAAGTCTCTGTCTTTGAGGGAGATCCGACCAATCGCAAAGCAGGTATGTAACCATATTGAACCAATCATCTTTTATTTTACACATTTAATACTCATCTGTGATGGAAACCCTAGCCCAAAACCAAACCTCAAACAGCAGTACATGGAAAACTTAATATCAAACATGTCTTTCTTCTTTTGTCCTGCAGCTGTTGGTGGCCTTGGACGCCCTGAAGGGTCTCGGTATTCTGCATACCGATATCAAACCAGACAACATTATGTTTGTTGACAAGAAGGACCAGCCCCTCAGAGTCAAATTAATAGACTTCGGTGAAGCCATTCCAGCCTCGAAAGTCCGACTTGGGCTGGAGCTTCAGCCGACTGGTTACAGGTGGGTAGCAGAGCTACACAGCTCAGCTGGTGTCATTATTCCTGATAGTCACATTATTCAGCTTTCCAACAAATTTCTCATCTTTGGCTCATGTCTTCCCTCCTCAGGGCTCCTGAGATATCCCTTGGCTTTCCCTTCACCGAAGCTATAGATGTGTGGGGAGTCGGCTGTGTCCTGGCCTTCCTCTACCTCGCTCAAAACCTCTTTCCTGTCGACTGTGACTATCAGATGGTAGGTCATCTACCTCAGACAAATGTCCAGAACCAAGTGGAGACTTCATGCAGAGTGTCAGCTGATGTGATTTTGTATATTCTGTCTCCAGATGAAGTGCATGGTTGAGTTTCTGGGTCAGCCGGAGGACCACCAGCTCCGTGCTGGGATATATACCCAGTACTATTTCAGTGAGGAGGAGGCTGCTGGCATCCCAACATGGAGGCTGATGGTAGCATAACCTTGTTCTTCTTTGTTCCACCTGGTTCATCCATTTTATTTGAGCTCTTTTAAAACTTTTCTCATATATATTTTGTTCATTCAGACGCCAGAAGAATATACAGCTGCCAACAATGTGAAACCAGAAGAGCGGCACACCTTCATTGCACTGCCCAGCTCTCTGGATGACCTGGTTAATGTAGGTACTCTCTGCTGTGTTGAGCAAGTAATGGCTGAATCAGTACCAGTTATTTATCTGTCTCTGGGAAATAGCAGCTAGATTAGTTTACCTGAATCTGTTTCCAAATTCAGATCTACCCAGAAAGGGAGGCAGCTGAATTTGAGGACCGGAGGGCTTTTGTAGACTTCATGAAAATGTTGCTGCATCTTGATGGGGATCAGAGAATCTCTCCCTGTCAAGCTCTACAGCAATCGTTCATCACAATGACCCACCTGACAGGGTACATTGAGAACAGAGCCTAGTAAGTGACCACGTTTCTGTTCACACTGGTAGTAGAAAACACATGAGGTTTGATGGACTGATTGCTTTATTAATTGACTAACTCATTCACTAATTGATTGTCATGCTTCTTCCAGTCTGACCACCTCCCAAATTATGATGAGTATCTGCCCAATGGAGGACTCAAACAGGGTAAACACTTGTGGCTCCAAAGGTGAGGCCACCAGGTCATTTGATGGAACCAAAGCCACTGTCTCCTATGACGATGGTCCCTTCACTGGGTCATCTGATGGGGTTCCAGTCGCTTCCTCCAATGAAGAAGATCCACCTGTTTGGTATTCTGATGGAGAACTATATTCTCTCACAAATGATGAAGATCCAGATGCCTGGATTTCTGATGGAGAACTATATTCTCTCGCACATGATGAAGATCCAGCTGCCTGGATTTCTGATGGAGAACTACATTCTCTTGCACATGATGAAGATCCAGCTGCCTGGTCTTCTGATGGAGGACTAGATTCCCTCGCACGTGATGAAGATCCTGCTGCCTGCTCTTCCAATGGAGCAAAGCCAACAGACTCCACTGCAACAGCCTCATCCTCCTCTGGTCATCCCAAAAAATTGCTGCAGAGGATTAGCAGATTTTTCAGTCGAATCACAGCTCCCTTTTCCTGCTGGGGTTCAGTTGTGGAGGACTGATTTCTTATTCATAATTTCTGACTTTTGATGATTTACTTTGTGTCTTGTCATTTTACTTCGTCACATTTTGTAAATACAGTTGACTGATTGATTGCACTGCAGACTATCTTCATTACTAAAACACATTTACATTTTACACTTACTCATTTGTCAGATGCTTTATAAGTTACAAGGGAGGGAGATCATTGAAGCTTCAGTGTAGTAGGAGACCTTGGTGTAAGTACTAAGTACAACACCTCTTCAATAAGTACAAGGACATCAGGTAAAGAAGTGTATAGTAAGTGGTACTTAGACATGTTAGGGTGTTAGAGGTGTTAGGAGAGGAGGTGCTCTCAAAAGAGATGAGTCTTCAAGAAATTCTTCAATATAGACAGGGACGCCTATGCTCTGATAGCATTTGGTAGGTTGTTTCAGGGACTGAGTGGCTGGCTAAGTCTTTGACTAAGATCTCAGTCTTAGAGAGGTTTAGTTGAAGGTGGTCCGACCCCTTAAACAACCAATGGACAATTTGCAATGATGTAACAGTAAGAAACCTCCCTAAAGGGGCCCCATATCATTCCCTGGACGACTTGCAACACTATCTCTGTCGTTGGCAACTATTTTCAGTAAAGCCTGCACATACATACAAGAACTGACTGTAATATAATTAGTTATTTTTTTCAAGCAGCTCCTCAATGTGCATCTAAATCTAACACTCTAAAATTAACAAACACTGTTTTATGCAGGTTGTTGTATAGACTGTGTAACTGAAGTGTCATGAGTAGATCACTGGAAGACATTCACTATTAACTCTGTCTATTTTGACAAAACAAAATCAAACTTAGATCGTAAAGTTAAATCATTTAAAATATTGGATCTAAAAATGATTATATGAAAATATAAAAATATAAAAATGATTGGTCATTGGGTAAACCCCATCACAGCTCATTCACATCTCTGTCTGTTTGATCAACTGAAGTTGCTGCTGCTCTGTCCCACCTACTGAACACTGTCAGTCCATAGAGCCACAACAGAGCTCATTCACTCAGAAGAAGAGGAGATAAGGTCTGTCCAAAAAGCCTGTTTTTTTTTTTTTTTTCTCTAAAAAGTCGATATTAAAAGTTGCCAAATCTTGTGAGAAAATTGTTAAGTTGCCAAAACCACTCAGCAGGAAACCTCCCTAAAAGGCTTTATGTGTTGATGAGCACTGGCCTTGTAATGTGGGATATTTACAAAAATTATTTATTTACGTTTTTATTGTTCTTTATAATACATATTTTGAAATTTACAAGGTTTTTCATGTTCTTTACATTTATATTTCGTAAAATTGAAACATTTGGAATAGAAAATAAAAAGCTTAGATTTTGTACATTTTTCATTGGTGTTAGATTATTTATTACATAATGAACGCTGATAGGAGGAGCCCCCCGCCAATTTTTTGCCCAGGGCCCCAACGGACTCTAGAACCACAACTGGACAGTTCCAATCCTGGTCATTGCTGGTAATTGTTCACTGTATTAACTTCTCCCGTCCACTTGGCTGTGAAGCGGTCCTGTCTTGATGAAGTCATTTTTGTATGCATTTTTTTTAAATACCAAACTCCCTCTAGTGTTTCCTTTTCCTTACCAAGCTGGAGCAGAGAGTTCGTAACACATCAGGGAATTTTTTACTGAAAAGAGTAGTTTTGGAGCGACATTCTGATTTTTGATTTTCAACAAGGTGTTCTGTTACTTTTTTTAATTGAGCCATTGTCCATGAAACTGAACAGTGCACAGACTGCATCAGTTTTAAACTGAATGATTTCATTTTTATAATGTACCATCAAAATAATTTGAAAGATGCTATGTAATCAAATACACATTTTACACAGTGGCTTAATGCAAATTGTAATTTTAATCTTCACTCAGATTTTTGTATTCATTTAAGTCAAATTTTAATTTTTCAAAGCTACTGAGAGCAACTTTAAAAATAAAATTTCAACATTTCTAACTTTAACATCCTCAAAGTTTTCACCAGAATGTTCTCATTACAAACAAAAACCAATGTTATCAAAATTATTTCTAACTTTATTTAAAGTAAAATTCCTGGATTATTCTTCTGAAAGATGACATCAACTTCACAGGTCGTATCTATATCAGTTGAGAGCAGTGACTGTAGAAGAGCTGTCCTAGCAGAGGTAGCAGCGGCAGTATGCTGAGGGCTTGCAGGCTGTTTGATCCATGTCATTAATGTCTTTTAAATGCTACTGTACATACCTGCTGGCAGGTTAATTATTTTTTTAACCTCAACACTCCTAGCCCTCCTCCTCAGCCTCCTCTTCCTCCACCTGTTCCTCCTCCCCGTCAGTATGCCTCAGACAATTACTGTGCTCAGGATCGCAGCCTGTTCAATATTTCATGGAGTTCCATTAAAGACACGAAAGGTTCCCTCTCTGTCTCTCTCTCCTGTGCTTCAAGTTCAAAAAGACTCGACTGCCCGCTGCTGAGAATGTTAATTAATGTATATAAATATATCTATATATATCTATATATATCTATATATACAGTATACATTACCTTGTGTGTGTTTGTGAAGTTGTAAGTGGATGTAAAGATTATCATCAAGGAAGGAAATAAAGATAGAGAGGAAATCTTTATTCACTTGGCTGGAAGCAACAAACTATGTGATACACACTTGAAGCTTCATCTCCTCATTAGCGCTTCACACGTGCACCCGCACAAACACACACACAAACACACATACACGCACACACGTGCAGTCAATACACACAATAAGTACAGACAGCAACTAAAGCAGAGGGGGAGAGAATAAAGGAAAAGGTAATAATTAACATTCTCAACAGCAGCCTTTTGAACTTGCAGGAGAGAAAAACATGGAGCCTCTTGTGTTTATATGGACTTCTGTTTAGTGAAACTAAGAAAGTAGAGGCTAATGAATCCAAACCAGTGCCTTCAATGAAGACGGAGCAGGTTGAATTACTTTTTCCTTTACGTTTTCCATTGCTCACACTGCACTTTGCTCTAGCTCACGCCAAGGAGGAGCATCTGTACGGAAACCGATTGGTGAGCTAAACTCATGTCAAGAAAAAATGTAAACCAGAGCCGTTACAAGGCTGAAAAATATGAATTGATTTTTTTGGAATTTCCGAATCGATTTTGAATTGGTAGAGATAGAATCACGATTCTGATGTGACTCTTTTACACAGCTCTCAGCCAGACCAGCTGTTGCAGGACTCCTTGTCTCTAGCTGTATGTTTGGTCTTGTTGGCCTGCTGCAGAATGAATTTGGGTGGGACAAATGAGACGTTTGAGGGATCAGATGCTAAATATCTTAAGTGCCAATTTACATCTTTCCTGCAGCAACGGATGTATATGAAGCCTTGACAGTTAATGCAAACAATTCCTATAGGTGATGATTTACAAACCCTTATTATTTTATTTCAAACTGAATGCACTTAAACACAGAGCCAGAAGAGTAACTGTCAAAATACTTATGGCCTGGACTTTAATTACACACAAGAATCCACTGTGTTGGGATTAAATCCTGCTTTATAGTATCTATGTCCTGCTTTCATTGCAAATTTGAGCCAGTGTCCGATAAATAGCAGAAAAAAGAATGACTGTAACCACACTGATGTCTGTTGGTACATCTGACAACAGTGTGGAGATGATGCGTTCATGTTCATAGAAGTACTGCTCATCTACGTCTGTGATGCTACTTCCTGCTGCTAGTGAGGTCTCCCTTGAGTGAAGGGCTGGGTCCTTTCTGGAAATGTCATGAATGGGAAGGAAGAAATGAAGTAAATATCTACAGCATCTCGCATTTCATTTCCTTCGAATCTCACTGATTTGAGTGGACCAGTTTACTGCCTCCAAAGCAGAAGCCCTTGTCTTGTTTATCTCCTCCCTCACTCCCTGAGCTTTCTCTCGCTCCACTTCTTCTTCTTTTATCTATCTCTGACATCACCCTGTTTGCAGCTCACCCCATATGTCTGAGCCACTCGCGCCTCATGAACAGCTTGGGAGTGAGAAGAGGCTTCAGTCAGTGAAAGTTCAAAAGCAGCCCACTCTCTCTCAAGAGGAAATCCACTGGAGGGATAATCCTCGCCTTGCCGGCTGAAAGGGACGGAGAGAGAGGAGAGGAAGAGTAACAGGAGAGAGAGGAGAGAGGGAGTATTTAGCCATCCGCCAGACAGGAGGAGAATAAACAACGAGGCAGCTCACAGGCAGGCAAAGTCAATAAAAGGATACAAATGGACTGAGGTGGATGCAATGTTGTTCGAGGTATCACAGACTGACAAAATGCCAGGCAGGAATGTAGTGCATTCTGTTCAAGTGGTGGAAGACGTGGTCGTTCTGAATTGGATCATTTGCATTGCGTTCCTTTCACGTTAAATGTCCCATATTTTACATTTTTCCATGAGAATATATATTTGTGATTTTTTACACTTAAGATCATCTCAATGTAGTTTTACATCTCCTCTCTCAGCTTCTGTCGCTCTGGTAACAACAAGTCGGTGAGCCAATCAGAAGAGAGGCTCAGAAGAGAGGCTCAGAGCCTCTCTTCTGATTGAGAGGCTCTGAGCCTCTCTTCTGATTGGCTGTCTGTTTTCTGAGTGATCAAATGAAAATATAGCAGATTTCAGCTAAACACTCCAATCACTGTGTCCCGGTGGGCTGTGCTTTCCGGCTCATTCATGCTCAACATTTGATATGTATACAGATACAGACTGAACCTTCTGTCCGTACTCTGTGTTCATTTCGTACGTATTTGGGGATTTACCTGAAAGCTTATGCATATGGATGCAAATGGGAAGCACTGCAGCCAATAGTTTAAGCGAGAAGTTGTGCAATGTATTCAGTGACCCGACAGACCACTGCCCTCTACACCACTGTCTCTGCTTTTGCCTCTTGATCCCAGGATGAAGCAGTGAAAATATTATAATAAAGCTTCGGTGCCAGTGCGCCTGCTGCTTCTCTAAACTGGCAGCATGCTGATCCGAAGCTACTGCAGGTAACACACTGACTATAGACACATACCTCACACAACCCCACGTCAAATAACCCGAAATCTCAGATAATGTAATTAACTCATAAATAATTAACAAGCTGCATTTAAGTGTTAAACATTTAAGCCTAACCTTGCATGGGAATGAAAAGACTGACTTCACCTGTTTCAGCCAATCATGTATCAAGCATATAACAGAAGTAACTAACTGTAAATATTCTTTCTCTCTCAGAGTATGTGAACCTCACAAGACCAATTTGTTCATCTTAATAATCCCTGATACAAGAAGTCATTGATAAGTACAAATGTACTTTCAGATGCTCAAAGCAAGAACACAATTTTTTGCCTTAAAATTTCGGAATATTAACACGAGACTGGCAACAGTCAAAGAATATTGGTGTCAGCTTTAAGATCATCATTGTCCTTCATGGACTTCTCTCTTGTAAACAAACATTTGCATGTCTCCCATCTGCTCGTGTGTGTGTGTGCTTGTGTGTGTGTGTGTGTGTGTGTGTGTGTGTGTGTGTGTGTGTGTGTGTGTGTGTGTGTTCCCTTCTTTCACAGCCAGGGCCCGGTCCCGCAGGAGTGCTGCTTCATCAAGTCTGGTAGTGAGTAGCAAAGGGCATCATCATTAGATTAGTCTCTGATCACTCTCCCTAAGTAATTATCCTCCTGCCCAGGCTCCTGCAGCATGCAGACTTAATTGATTTAATGGAGTGTGTTCTCTCTCTCCACGTCTCTGTCTTACTTCTTTTTTTTTTCTCTGTGTTTCAAGAGCACATTTCCTCCCATCAGAGTTTAGGATTCAATTTCACAGTCAATGAGGTGAAAGGGCCCTGCACTTGAAAATGTATTCCAGCTTAAACGCTTTTGTCTTTTGTTGGTTTTTCTTTGTACAAACTCAACCACATCCCATCACCTTCTTAATTTTTGGTTGTGTACATCAGCACATGGTATCATGTCAAGGACAACCAAACAATTAAAGTCAGTGCTCAAAGGCTGAAGAATTGCAGGGATAGAATGTAAAAGCAAATATTTAGTCCTCCATATGTCGCCTTGTTTGTGGTTGTAGTGGTTGACTCTCCTGTCTGGGTCCCAGCAGGAGGCTACAGTGAATGACCTGCTGCCACATGCTGGGTTACCGATGTATTAACTATATAGGACAGAAGCCAGGGTTAGCTTGCTGATTAACATAAGGTCACTTGGTAAAATAACATCAGTTGACACTTTTCTGGTGACGCTAGGTACCACTGTGATATCCTCACATGACGTGAGTTAGACCCCGCCCATTCAGGCAATCAAATGCTAGCATGCCTAAATTGGCTGTCTTGGAGACATAGCCTTTTGGAGGGCACATTAGAATTATCTTATATAACTTCACTCCAAACATATGTGAACGAGTCCACTCAAATATTCACACATATTCCACATGCAAACCTACGTCCTTGTTATATGCATACGCTCTAACTCACTGCTCTCATGATTCATCTATTCATCTCTTTTTTCTCTTAGCCAGTTCTTCTAATGATTTAATGATGACATGCGGCTGATATTCCTGACTTGTTCTATAGGCTTGGCAGGCCTCCTGTAGGAGTGTTTACATATACCTACAGTATATGTGGATTAAGTAAACCTAACATTTACCTAGAGCAACCTTTAGGTTGCTGTCTTGGTATGTAAGGCCCACACAGAGTGTCTCAGCCTGCTGTCAGATGATGATCCCACTGCTATGTGATTATCTTTGGCATATTGATTTGGCTTGTTTAAAGATCAACTCTGACATGAGCAGCAGAAGCAGATGCTGGCCTAAGTGGTATCAGCAGCCATGAAAATCATATGGCTAGAGGCTAATGCTCGACCTTATTGCTGCTTAATGAACCGCTAAGAGACAATCAGTGCCATTTGCCCACCTCTTTGCATCTCGGATGAATCATAAGCTTGCTCCTGCCAGCCGGTTCGCACTCAGCGCTGCAAACAAACTCTCGGATTTTGCTGGACGGAGGGTCAGAGTACTTCCCGGGAAACCCCCCCCCCGCAGAGCAGCAGCAGCGACTTCACCAGCTGATGTAATTAAATGTACAGCATAAGCAAAAACAAGCACGAACACCGGCATGCACACACACACATACTAATCCACACTGCGTTTTGCGCAAGCACTTGCTTAGCTAGATGAGATAATGAGGCCACAGTGCAATTACCAAAATCAAAGGAGAGGCAGGTTTGGGCAAATTCAGCCCTGCATGGAGCTTGCTCGGTAACATGGCATGCTAATTGGCTGGAGCACCAGGACTCACAGACAAAAGCAGCCTGAGGGAGCAGACTGAGACAAGCCCTGAAGGGATGGACACAGGCGGAGACAGGCGGCAATAACCTCCACGTCAATCCTTTTATGACTAAGGACAAAATGGGTGCTGGCAGGCAGTGCTTAATTTGAAAATTAATGGGCCATGGTATTTTCTATACCACTTAAAACACTTTGCAGCCCCAGTGTGGTTCCCTCCACACTGCCCTCTTCCCTGCGTGGTTTTTATGGCTCTTCAGATGGCTGAGGATGAGGAGACCTTGCACATGCTGCAGTAAATGCATGGCTAACTTGATTAAAGATTGCTGCGTCCCTGTTGTTGGTCAGACAGAGGCACATCCTGGATGACCTGTGCAGGCCAAACCGTGGCCTCCTCTTCATTATATAGCTCCTCGTGTCAAGTTTGAGGACCAATCTGTGATCCAGGCGTAGACAAAAGGGTAAATGTGCTGTGCGACTATAAAGAACAATGTCCATGGTGAGAGATTGATATTTTCTCTTTGGCGAAAAAATAACAGAAACACCCATAAAATTAGATGCAGTAAGGAAATACTGTAAAGACTGCCTTTATGAAATCTAAAATGCTTAACATAACATCAGTGTTAACAGCTGTTTATTTACCAGTCTAGAGTTCAACATCAAACTTCATCCAGAGCTGTCTCCAGAGCAGGCAAACAACGCTAAGGTTAACTCTTGTTTTGCTTCAATTCCCATCAACTTCTTTTCCATCCACTAAAGTAAGCATGCTAACCAGCTAGCCCTCATCTGGCTCGGCCACCTCGTCACTGCAGCATCCGGTCTGCCCTGAAGAAGTGATGCTGATCAGAGGGTGTATTATCCTCTCAGCCACAGAGCTCCATTGTTGTCTAAACTATTAAAACACATCAGTGAGCCACACTGTTGCATTGCAGTTTATTTTGACTCAGTCCCACATACAGTGGCAAGAAAAAGTGAACCCTTTGGAAACAACTCCATTTATGTATAAATTTGTCTTAAAACATGATCAGATCTTCATCCAAGTTACAATTGTGAACAAACATAATCTATTTGTCGTGTTGTTCTTGTCCGTATTGAAAACATAATTTAAACATTCACAATGTAGGCTGGAGGAGGTATGCCAGCCTCTTGACATCACCATCATCTAACTGGAGCCAGGGGTTATCACACCTGGAGTCCAATGAAACTAGATCGAAGTTGTGGGTTAGAGACACTTTGCTGTTCACAAGAAACGTCTGCTGATGTGAACCAGGCCTCACAAAAAGATCTCAGAAGACTGAGGATCAAGAACTGATGATTTGCATAAAGCTGAAATAGTAACTCAGTCATCTCGTTTGACTTTTGAAATTAAATGCTTTGCACAAGTTGTTGCAGTCAAAAAAAAAACTCAAAAAAAGTTAATGTTTTATTTTGGTCCTGACTGCCCTGTCATGGTAAAAGCAGGGAAATCGGGTGTCTACAGGTGTAATTACATGTTTTGGCGAGCTGAGACTGGAAATTGGGAAATTATGTAGCATTTTGCCCCTTTCAGAGAATTTGTCATTTTTCTTGGAACATACAGCAAGGACCTGGAGTTCGACTCTGCTGAAAGACTTGTATTTTTAACTCAGAATAGCACAAAATGGAAATGTTCCATGCCCTTTTCATGTCGGGTCAAAGGGATTGTTGAATAAATCTCAGTTGAAGGCACTAACACGGAGCTTTAACAGAACATCCAGCTGCAGAGCTGAGCAGCAGCAGCAGCGTGGTAGACTCCTCCAACCCTTTTCTCCATGCTGCAGACAGAAGTGATTTGAAAGAGTGAACAGACAGAATGTTTGTTTGCCAAACTCGAGACATCAAAGAACTGCAAGCATGACACCCGAAAATTGGTGGTGGGCGAGTGTGCTCTTGTTGGTTTTCATTTTTTTTCCTTCCCTCCAGCTTAATGTGTCGTCTTTGGCTGGTTTTATTATGAGTGGGTGACATGCAGACACGAGTAATATTGGATTGTAAAAGCCTTTTTTCTAATTATTCAATCCCCGCTTTCTGGGTCAATAAAGCCAATCAGTTTCTGTCACGAGTGAGCCCCCTCGTGAGATGATGAGTCGCTTGTGAAACGGTGCATAATCAAAGCTAATATTCTGCAATTTGAGCTCAGAATGGGGCTCTGTATTACAGAGGCTAATGTGTGTAGTTTATCTTTCCATAAATACATAATGTGCCTGCGCTAACACACCCTGGTGTGTCCAACTCTACCTGTTCATCTGACTTCATCAACTCTGTCGTCTTTTCTGTACACTCATGCTATTTTCCTATCTTTATTGTCCCTTACAGTGAGACTTTTTTCAGCCAAGCTATACAAAAAAGCACATTCAAAGACACACATAGCACCAAACACTTATGGACATAGTGCCAAACACTTGTTAGCCATCTACAGTACAAGCAATCCCATAATGCCTTGAGGGCGGTGTTCCTGACTTGACAACAAATCACAGGCTTTGTGGCAGCTCTGATCTCAAATGCATTGTGCAATGGATTCTCATTCTCTAATCTGTATATCTCTACTGTTAGGCAAAGGTGGGGGACTTGACTGAAGTCAGACTTAAGTCACACATTTGAGGACTAGAGACTTGACCAACACTGATAGAAGACTCAACATGACAAAAGGACTTTGCATTTCTCTGGATTCTTTTTTTAGATAAGCTACATTTTGTTTTTAAAAGATGGTTTGATGATTTCTAGTGTGATGTGACAAACCAGCTATTTAGTCAATGATATGACACTGGATCCTACACCTCCCATAATGCACTTTGCTGACATCTATATCATCCCCGACATTCTAACTCTATGACCCCGGTTCGGTGAGGTGTAGCACCACAGAAAATGCGAAATTATTAATCAATTGTATGTTATGAATACACCATGGGTGCATTTACACGTCTCTCTGATCATACTTATAAATACACTAAAATCTATTTCACCACTCCAGACTCAATTAAGTTCAAGTTATGATTCATGTCAGGGAGATTCAAAGAGAGACAGACAGACTACTGCTAATTAGCTACTGCTTAACCCAAGCTGGGAGGTCAAATGATCTGAGTTACATCTCAGCTTGGTGTAGAGGAAGACAGAGGGATGTAATGCTTCACTCCTGCTGTTCTGTGGTCCCAGAAGGAAGATCTCTAACCTTTCTCCATCCGCACATCCCCAATTACTTCTCCTTTCACCCTGTCTACTCATCATACTGAGTAGTAATGGGCCCCCTGAAGGATCAGGAGATGTTCTTTCCTGTCTCCACAGCCTGCTGACTCCGTCCTGCTGTCCTCAGTCTGCTTCAGCGTACTAGAATGGGTACAGTAAACAGCTCTGTACACTATAGATAGACTGTCTGAAGGCCGACTGTCAAGTTTTTCTGTCAGTCTGTTGGCCAGTCCAACACTTTGGCCTAGAGGAGTTTTATGGTCAACTACTGGCCAGACTGACGAGAAACATGCAATGTTTCATCTAAGTTTTGTATTCAAGGTCCCTGGAGCTATCCTTGTAGTTATCCCCTTTCATTTATTTCCACCAAAATATCCATTTTGATGAATGGAAATTTTGGTTATTCAGTGTTTTTCCACATAATTGAATAAGCCAGCAACTAAATCAGTTCATCATGGAGGACAAAAATGAGGCTAAACTCCTACTAAAGGCAGCTAGCTTGGTAGCTCTTAGTATAGCAGCCATCAGAGTTTATGACTTTAATGAATTTCACGTGATTTAGTGGTCAAGCTACCTTTAAATTAAAAGCACTGAAAACTTATCTAACTAGCAAGAGCATGAAAAAACTCAGACATATCAAAAAATGGTAAAACTCATAGATATGTCCAGGTTCTGAAAAAAATATGAGCTTAAAGCCACATGAAACACTTAACTTCTATTCAACATCAAGGGTAATGCAACTTTTTGAGGGAGTTAAAGATAATAACAGTCAGATGTGAAACGTTTGTCTTAAATATTTGGACCCAGGAGCAGACACAAACTCAGTGGCGATGTAAAAGGCATTTTAATAGTGAAAAGGGTTGTGGGGAGATGAATAGAGAGGATGGGGCTGAGGCAGGAGAAGGCAGACTGCAGAGGTAGGGGCAAAGGCAGGGGCGGACTGGCTGGACAGTTCAGGGCTGGGGTAGGTGACGGCAGGCTGGAGAGATTGGGGTTGAGGCAGGGGCAGGCTGGCTAGAGAGAGAGGAATGTGGAGATGGTTGGCAGGCAGTGGCTGAAGGGAAAATGGAGTCGGTTGGGCACCAGAGTCCACGTAGACAGGCTGACAATCCGGCGATGAGTGAGGCTGATTGCACATAGGTGTGGAGAATTGCCAGGAGCCAGGAGAGGTAAGCCCCGCCTACTGCACATAAACACACACAGGGAGACACAAGGAAACATGGAGGAGAAAACTAGTTCACAGCCAGGGCCGTGAAAAGAAGAAGCCTATTTTTTCTGAAGCACCCGACAGCCTTCATCAAGATTATATGATTTCCAAATTGCACCCAGGATCTTATTCTTGTCATTTTCTGCCTTGTCAACACCTACACCACAATACCTAGCTAGCTAATATAATCGCATTTTCCAGGGGTGTGCATTAAGTAAATGAGGTGCTAGACTAGGTGAGAGAGCCTTGTGTGCCTGGGCTGAAGGAGACTCAGTCCAAGCAAAGAGAGGGAGTAAATGTATGATTTTGCAGGATAAATTTAGATTAGGTGGATTTGCCCTGTGCCTGTTCATGTCACTGACAATACACTGTTGTAATTTTTCCTAATGACATGAGTGGGACTGAATGTCTCCAGCAAATAAGAGGGCAGCAGAAAGAGAAGACAAGTCCCTGGATTTGTTGCTATCACGCCCCTTCACCTACAATGCCTGATAAATTGAACATCTCAGCTCATGCAGGGAAGAGCATCTAGTACTACCTCAATCACACTGCTTGCAAAAACCAATGCTGGAAACAAATGCATACAGTACATACATGTCACTGAGGTTTAAGTCAGCCCTTAGTTTCTGGGGTTTTTTTTTGCCTTTATTATAGTCATAGAGGAGAGAGACAGGGAAGTTGGGGAGAGAGAGGGGATGACATGAAGCAAAGGGCCACAGGCCGAACGCAAACCCGGGCCACTGTGGTAAGGACTAAGCTGAAATGGTAAACTCTACCAGGTGAGCCACCAGGGCGCCTCAGCTGTTTTTGTACACCATACTGTTATATGACGCCCGATCAATGTACTTTATCAGAGAGGCATTCAGCTGTTTAAAATGTCTAAATTTTATCTGCTTTACTAATTACAATGTAGGTCTGCTTTAGGCTAAATGTGCACTGTACAGCTGTAGCCTTTGGCATCAAAGCTGTTAGGTAAAGTCCACTTCAGCAAATCAAAAGCAGCTTCGTCAAACAGTGACTAATCTGTCAGTGCTGAATATGCCAATTACTGTAGCACAATGACTAAACTATGTAAATATGTTTAATGGTGCAAAAATGCAGTATGCCATTTCTTTTATACATCATTAAACATTGTGGAGGTGTTTCACAGCAACAGGAAGATACAGCTGATCCCATCACTACCATCGGCGGCTTTCAGACGGTCCCGGGACGGGATGGAACGTTTGCGTAGCTAAGACATTGAACTGGACCACATGATACCTCCATACTACATTTGCAGGGAGTTCTTGCAAATAATCCAGATTGTTTACCAATCACATATTGCATCATTCACTCTGTACTGCGAGGCTCCCTAATCTGTACCTCTGTACTTAATGATTTCTGGGGACTTCACCTGGACAAGACTCTCTCCACTTTCTCTCAGTTTGAGGATTGCACTGCCAGAGGAGACTGGACCAGCAGGACCAGAATGCTACTATTAAAGAGGCCTGATTCTATATGGCAGGGCAAGCCAAATGTCAGGTGTTCCAATTGTCAGCTGACAATTTCATGTTTGAAAAATCATCCAACGCATATTTTCAGTCTCTCTCTCTCCGTATGTGTGTTAGTGTGAGTGTGTGAGTTGAAATAGGTGTGCTGGAGTGAGAGCAGTGCCACACCTGCTGCATCCCATCCTGTAATCAAGACGTCTAAAAATACCAGATTGTAGTATCTGTTCAATCAGTTTGTCGCCAAGACATTCTAAGATCCAGTTTTCTCTGGTACTCCTCACTTAACCTGTTCTCTTTCAGCAGCCCTGTCTGCTCTGCTCCCCGTCTCAAGCCCATCATCCTGTCAAGCACAGTTCCCCTATCTGCTATAAACCCACAATAAAACCAAGTTCTTAAAATCAGGTGCAAGGACAGAGAACATTTTGAGGACACTTACAGGTTGTGGGCATAAAAAGCATACCTGAAGCCCCCAGCTGGAAGTTGAAAAACTGTTTTCATGTTGCAGGAAGCTAAGATAAAGTTGCCTGACAGTCTGCAGCAGACTTCACATGACAATATTCACAATGTGGAATACTCTTTTTATTTGTGGACCATTATGGACTAAAGAAATATAAATAACCGGCAAAGGTAGGGTGTCACTGCCATTTTGCTGGTTTATGATGTCCACATATCTGAATTATTTATCTGAATGATTTATATTATATATTTGCACTCATGGTTACTGTCTAACGAAGTGAACAGTTGGATATCCCAGCTACCTATGTGTTGCATGTCTATGTTGACAAAAGTTTAAGCATTTCTTTCTTTATGTGTGTTGCTATGGTGCTTTGCATAAGTTTTGAATTGGTCTCCTGCGACCAGGTGGATTTAAAAGGCTCAGCCCCCCATGGGTGGCGCCAGGGTGCGGCTTGGTTGGGCCATAGCCCCATCCAGAATTGTGTTAGTCTGACTGAAGGACAACCATAAAACAACAGCAACAGCATGAGGCAGTGACACCTGTCAACATCACACTACACTGATCTGGGTTCATTAAGTTCACCTCCAGCATCCCCATTATTAATCATTGTAGGCTGACACTGTTCACTCACTGTCCTGAGATCAGCGACAGTGGGGAACTAGTCATTTGTGAAGTTCGCACATCACTCTTGTGAGCCTTTGCCAGCAGCCTCTGCTACAGGCTAGAAGCTATCTGACTGTTGCAGCAAGTAGCGTAAGTAACTAAGCTGGGAAATTGTGTCAAGGATAAATGTATTTTAAAACGCCTTTGGACGGAAGAAGAGATGCCGGTGGCGGCCGCGGCTGGCGTCTGAATAAAGTCACGGAGTCCGACACTTCATTGACATCAGCGGGGAAGAGGACCGTCCGGGCCCCGCTTCTCTAACCTGCCAGGCTCGGGCAGGCGAAGACGAGCCAAGAGAAGAGGAGATAAAGCAGCAGCAGGAAGAGCAGGGAAGGGGCTGCACCTCCAGCCACCACCAGTGATGGCGGATACTAGCCATGATGCTAATGCTACCACTGACATTAGCCAACGACCTGGAGATGGACCTCGACGCCCAATCAGGAAAAAAATACCTTTCAACGCTAATAAGTAAGAAGTAGAGGTCTTTTAATGCAGCCTGCTGGCTTGAATATTTGGTTGAAATGGACGCAACTTTTTGCTGCCGACATTTTTGGGTGAAATAAAGCAACAGCAGCTTTTAAAAGACATAACAAGAGTGCGGTACACAAAAGTTCGTCATGGAGGCATGGGCTGAATTCAAAATGGCAGCGACAGATGGCTAGAGATAAGGAAATATGATGGATGCGGGTCATTCAGAAACCGTGCAGGAAGACAGGGAGTACACGAGGGCTGTGGTTTTGTCTTGACGTTATGGTGGTATACCTTTGCACCAAAGCCAGTGTGAGCCAGGACGGGACACCGGAGAGGAGACAGGCACAGCCTCCTCGAGCTCTACAAGAGTTTGTTGTTGATGCCCCAATTAAACGCACACCTGTAACATCCCCAGATGCGCTGTGCACACATTGTTTCTACCCAGTAATTGACAGATTTGTATGTGAAATGAGAAGACGGTTCTCAGCCGAGGCCGGAGGTGTTTAAACAGGCAGTCTCGGCGCTTATCCCCAAACACCCGTCTTTCCTAGACAAGCAATGTCTGCAGCCCATGGCGCAGTTCTATGGAGTGACTGAGCAAAACCTGACAGCAGAGCTTGACCAAGTTCAGCGTCTGTTGGAGATAGAAAAGAATCTACAGGGACATGAAGTGAAGGACACGGTGGGATTTTTTCGCCGGGATGCTTTTCATGCGCATCATTGACACGTTTGCCTTCAATCACAACAACCGGCGGGTTGTGCTCCTTTGAGAACTTCACTGGTGAGTGGATATAGTTTTTATTACTTTTGGAAACTGTGCTGACTTTGTTATTGCTTTTTTGTATGTTGTCTGTGTCATGCTCTCTCTCTCTCGCTGCGGTCTTGGTTGCCCAATTAGCATATTTGATCTGTTGTGATGTTTGTTGACTCTTGTGGCTGTTGTGGTCTGGGTAGTCAGCATCAGAGAAATGTACGGGGTTGAACCTGGTGATCTGTGTCAAAGTTTACCTTATTGGTCCATTCTGATCTTATATTGGTCTCATCGCTGACTGTATCTGCTGTACCCTCTGATCTCTGGCTGTGTGTGTGTGTGTGTGTGTGGGTGTGTGTGTGTGTGTGTTTAACTGTGGGGAAGGGTGCTATTCTATTGGGTATACATTCACATTGAAATTCATTGACATCAGACACTGATTTGCTGTATGGGTTAGCCACACCTTTAGACCCACCATAATTTAACCAGTCAGACTGAGGGAGAACAACAGAATTTCTTTCTATCTCAGACAAATCATGAATTAATTATCATATTTTTTGTTTCCAATTAGGGGATGAGTCTGTATGTTACGGAACAGTTGGCAACCCTACACTTGCCTTAACAATGGGCCACCAAGTCAGGTTTTCTTAGTGTTTTACCCTCAAGTCTAAAGTCAAGTTGAGTATTGTATGTTCTCATGATTATGGTAATTCCTCTGTGCCATTGAAGGTCAGTGCCATCCACACACACTGGGTGGTATTCTCTGTAATTTTGATCAATGCATGTATGGTCTAAAGTCTGAAGAAGGTGGCTTCAGCTCTTGTGAATGTGCACTGTTTTCTATATAAACCTGCACACTGTTGACATCTTGAAGTACATTTGATGTAACACATCAGGATATATTTTCCAGCACTGCCTCACCTCATACCACATTCTCCAGAAAGCAGCTGCTTTATCTCATGGCCACAACCCAGAACCCCTGAACCTTGACTACTTCTGTCTTCTGTCTATATGGTGCTTTACTGCTTTGAGCTAAATGCTATTATTGATGCTACACTGATGTGTAGGTATATGGGTAGAGTGTTTCAGAAAAGGAGAGAACTTACTGTTTTTCTCCAGGACACGCTGCTAACTTCTGTGTTCTGTAAATGTGTTGGAGTGGTTGGTTGTGTAGCTAAATGTACCATGAATGCAGATGAGTGGCTATGTTGAATGTTGCTTACAGTTTAGTCTTCTGCTAACTATAGCCAGGTGGTTGTTGCTGTGTTACCTGTTTTGCGTGTGTGTATGAAGTGCATGACATAAGCTTCATGAAATGCATTAAGCTACCACAGATTGTTTTTCAAATTCTAGCTTTTTTTGGTCATGGATTAAAGTCTCCTGTGTAAAAGTCCTGTGATTTGTTGCCCCATTGGCCCCAACCTCCTTCTAACATCAACTTTGTCACTCTATATAATACTTCTCCTGACTTACCTTTGCTCCTATAATTACCACAGGCACTAGCTGAAGTATTTTACTCTCCTTAAGTCAAGTCCAATTAAACTCTCTATCAGCTTTGGTTTGGTCTTTACCAACTCCATGTTCCATTTTGTTCACCAGCTAGTTGCTAACATTGTGTGTCATTGTGTGCTGAGCAGGAAGCATATAGTGGGGTCCAAAAGTCTAGAGTCTGCACTGTATGGCAATATCACTCTTGATATTGGGGCATTTCCATATGGTATGAAACACTTTATTAAAGCTTTCACACACTTTATTGAACACACTTAAATACTGTAACAGATTGTGATCGAAATCTCAACAAGTACGACGGGTGCAGGACACTAAACAATATTCATTCATTCATTCATTTTATAGTTTATCTCATGGTGAAAACATCTTGCCTTGATACTTTGAAAAGTCGATATTAAGTCGAGTAGTCTGCAACATCTCTACACAGCGAACGTTTGAGGCTGATGTGAATGTTATAAGTTGTGTGGGTATTTGACCTACTAGTGCAGGGGTCAGCAAATAAGTTTTTCTAATCCATTACATGGTGCACCAGAACATAATCAAAGGCCAATTTAAGAAATTGATTGATAAAATTGTAACTGGAATTTGCTTTTTTACTGTTCGCATGTAGTGCTGTGGCCCACAGTGTTGTTTTTTCAATTCACACATTGCTATTTCAGATGTTTGTCAAGCAAGCAGCAGAACCATGGGAACTTCCTGTCAGAACTTTTCAGAATAAAAGCCCACATTGGCTTCTTGCACTTTTGTTTTGTACAGGCAAAATCGCTAAAGAGGAAGTGATTCCGGTTTTGGCCCGCGGGGCAGCAGTTTCCCACCACTGTACTAGTGGCTTTATACAAAAGGTTTCTGGAACCGCAAAGTCATTCAAATTCATTGTGTGGGAACCATAAATATCTGTAACTAATTCCATGACAATCCATCCAATAAGTGATATTTCTGACCAACTGAAACTCCCATTTCTAGAGCCTTGCTGCTGGCATAGAGAAAGATAATATAACACCAACCTCATGCTTTATCTGAATAAATGTATTGGAAATATACCAAAAAATACAAATATTAATGATGATGATGATGCTCCTTTGCCTAACATGTAATTTAACCAATTAAACCAGTGGGCTTGTCAGTGATTGACAGTGGAGGTTAGCTGTCTAATCAGCATGATAATGCATATATGTATGAAAATAAAACATGGAATTTGTGGTTTGAATTTAAATACGTACGAATTTAGTCTGGAAATGTTGAATCTGATATATTTTTTGTGCAGTATTATAGAGTTTGATGTCACCGAACCATGTAGTTTACATGTAACCAAAAAATAAGCTATCGCGCAACAAACAGGATCAGCAGCAAATCTATATGCAAGGAGACTTTAGTATGTCCAGCAGACTCCCTCAATACAGTGAAATAACTTGCTGCATGTATGTACATGTTATCCTCTGGTATGAGAGTCATCCATGTTTTTCTGTTTCAAAGAGCGCAGGTGGACCGCCGGTGGGGTGGCAGGCTTTCAGTCGTCAAAATTCAAAACATCATCAGGCAGAACAGAGGCATGTTATTTGCAACAAAGCTGCTTGATTACCCCTCCTGCACTTTCCATTTCATGTAATGGAACAATTAGTCGCGCTGTACGCTGCTTGTTTATCCGCCCACTCACCCCAAAATGGCAAAGATGGGAGTAATTGTGAACACTCACCTGCAGCCACTTAGAGAGACGCCACAGGGACACATGACTGGGAGAGGGAAGAGAGGCTGTACTTGTTATTAGATAAATCCTCTGTTTTCCTCTGAATTTCACCATTGCATGTATCGCGCTAAAATACTTGCAATCATGCTTTCGACTGCTGCATTGTAATGTATGCAAATACACCATATAGGTATATGTGGTATATTACAGCAGTCCCCATATTACGACAAGCGAGCAAAGAGGCTATTATAACACTGAAAATAAAATGTTTGATACCGAGTGTTGAAATGTATTAGGTTACAGATTACTAATTATCCCTTAAAAATGAAACAAGTAATGTAACTGTTTTAATTACTTCACAGTTGTACGTTGCTCTGCTCTGTATGATGACTGTGATGAGGTCTTGAGATTGATAAGCTAAAAAAAAAGCTAGTTAGTCGCGCTTGAATTATTTTACTCTCTCCAAGGTGAAGAATAAAAAATTTCACAGTGCCATTATTTTTAGTACTTTATGTAATTTTGTTCCTTACCAGGTAAAAGAAATGTTGCTAAACTCTTTCTGTTGGTGTGAAACTTGAGCCGAACTGCTACTGCTTTAGTCAGCTGCTCTCCCTCTCTCACAACATACACTACCTCCAATCAGTTGAGGGCAGGACACTTGTTGTCAAAATGGAAACCAATGAATTAACTTGGCTTGAAAAATGCCCATTAATCCACAAATTCAAATTAACTTGGGACAAAGGAGTTTTCATGAATGTGGGTGTGAGTGGATACATTCACTGCTGACAGAGTCGCCTCCAGACTCCCTGGGGCAGTCTATGAAAAATTAACTCCCCTGCTCAGCTAGTACAAACCAGTTGACATCCCTTTACCCAGTGATGATGGTGGTCTTCTCCATAATAGACGGTGGATTTATATTACGGATATAATTCATAAACAAATATTTAATCCCTGCTTTGGCCAATTGTATCATTCCTATTGCTTTAGACACATCTGTAAGTAAGTTAAGTTAGAAAATTGACGCAGTTCTTCAAATGGAAGCATGTTTTCAATTTGGCTCCGCATTCCTTCCCCATTAAGAGCATTTTTGAAGATACGCATTTCAGTGCAAACATTATTTAAAGATGCAACAATAGAAACAACAACCAATCAACAATAAAATACAATGTTCACTAAAATACTAAATACTCAATATCTTAAAACAGAAAAAATTAGAAAACAATGATCAGATATTTGCATACAGGCTGGAGCACCACTAGTTCCTCATTCTATTTTAGACCCTAACAGAGCTCAGGTAACGGTTGGTTAAAGCTACAATAATACCATTTATAGATTCAGATAACCTACATCTGAACGCCCATTAATTCACTGATTCAAATGAACATAGAACTCTTGCGTGCCACATACAAAAGAGTTTTCATGAGTGTGGGTGTAAGTGGCCACATTCACTGCTGACAGTCGCCTCCAGACTCCCTGGGGCACTCTATGAAAAATAAGATTTCATATTACAACAGAGCAGGTGGGTACACCAATACTTACAAACGTTTGGCTTGTGTGACTTCTAGCCGCAGGCTCATACAGTAATTTCAAACCACTGCATTTCTGTAGCAACACTACAGGCGGACAGTGTACAAGGGGGTACAAAAAGCTGTAAAGAGACGTCTTTATAGTGACTGTACATATAGTAAATTGTAACAGAGTTAGTATAATCGTATGGCTCCATTTGCTTCAATTCCATGATTTTACGCCTGTGCATCTGAACCATAAATATCTCTCGATCCAAAAGTTATGGCTATTTCACTCTGAACCAACAGTGTCAATCTGCTGATGGTGCAATAGGAAATGCAGGGATCCCTAAAGTCAGCATGACTCATCCTCTGAGTACCATGAATGTCTGAAATGTCATGGCAATCCATCCAATAGTTGCTGAGATATTTCAGTCTGGACCAAAGTGGTGGGCCAACAAACTGACCCAGCAACATTGCCATCCCTTGAGCTATAAAGGTCCCATATTTGACACTTTTCCAGTGTTGTATTTGAAGTTATGTTATCCAAAAAGATATATTTGTTGATTTAAGTACCAAAAACCATCTAAACGTAGTTAGTTTTTCAGGCTTCTCTATGGGGCTCTAGTAACAACAGGTCAGTAAGCCAATGAGCCTCTGCTCAGATTGACTTACTGTTGTCTGAGCGATTGAATAAGAATATAGCAGATTTCAGGTAAACACTCAGAGAAACCAAATCCTGCAAGGTTGGATGGTGGGACCATTTGGATCTGGGCTCGGGGCACGGCTAAGGGTGGTGAATACTTTGTTGTGACATCAGACATCAGAAGTTACACAAGTCCTGATGGCTCTTTTAAGGCTCAGTTTCCGAATACAGGCTGTGTGCATTTCTTTGAGCTCTTTGATACTTTCACAGTATTAATATAGAACCTAGACCTGCTTTATAATCAAAACAGACATGGAAATCTTACTTTGTACAACATGGCACCTTTTTAAAATTGTTTCAGTGAAATCAAGACATACACATGGCACCCTCACACGCTACCGTGACATCATAATCCTGTTCATCCCTACACCAGTACTACACATATGCACAATAATACATGGTACCTACTTACACGTCAGATATTCAGAAACATTCCAGGATGTTTTGATCATGTCATATCGGGGGAAGTTAGTTAGTTGCTGGAAGTTGTGATTTTTCCCATGAATCTGGGGTTGTGTCAGTTAAAAGGACAGAGGAATAATATAAAATCTGATTTCCCATCATTCACATTCACAAACAGAATCACATTCACCCTCACTTCATCATATATGCATTTCTTTCCTCCCATTGGTACCACCTGCATCCATGTGAGTGTCATGTCATCTCGCTCCTGATTCCTCTTTGACTGATTTGAAGGCATCTCCCCTGAGGCTCAACGCCCAGTGATTTATTCATGTCCAGACGCATGATTTATTAAAACCCACACAATTTGTTAATCCCTTAGAAGAACTGAAAGATGTGGCCCTCCACCGTTTCAGTCTAGTCTGCTCATATGTTTCTGCCCCTGCGTGGGGTTCAATCTCGGCGCCCAATTAGCCAGCTCGATCAAATAATGAAGCCGGGAATTACAGAGAGAATGCTCTGTCTGTGATTCTCCACTCCACCATTCTTTGTATACAGCTGTTTAACTTTACAGCCAGCTAATGATGGGCTTACCCTAATTATTATGGATTTTGTCTTTTCACAACAGCTACTCCTAGTGCGTGCATTTTATGAACCATTGGGAATATGACCAATTAGGCAAAAAAGGTTAAGTCAATCCAATTTTAACAAAGAAGTGCATAGTTACATTCTGACAAGTGTTGGAATACCTTTTCTTGCAGAGTTTATTACCGCCCCGCCCCCCTGTGGTGTGTGGCAGTTTGAAACCTACTGTAGCACAGCCCAGTGTCTCCCTGTGCGCAAAGGGTGCATAGAGATGCCAGGTGTGTGCTGCAGAGAAAAGATAAAATGACATCAGTTTAATAAGCTCCTGCCATTTTAAAAAGCCCTACCAGGAGGCAAAACCATAAAAAGCCGTGGGGTGGTTGAGTCACTTGTGTGGAGCTGGAAACTTTTATTTGACACAAGTTAATTAGACATGTTCATCTCTTTCATCAAGGCCACCTTTCTCTGTGAAGGTTCCATAACTCGATCTGGGATAATGGCAACACACAGGCATTTTGGCACCGGTGTCAATCAATGACACTGCCCTGTGTTAACTTACTTCTTTTGTTGCACGTTTTTTATTCAAAGGCCTTCATTCTTGTAAAGAAGCCGAGAAAGGTTTCCCAAATTAATTGGATCAACGATTAAGTGGGAGGCATCCCGCCCCACCGAGCAGAAACAATGGCAGAAGAAAGGGTCAACTCAGGCGCCGGCTGAAAATTGACACTTGAATTAGATAATGAAGAATAGAGGGCAGAAGAAAGGGAGACAGGCCTATCGGTGTGAGGTCTTCAAGGAGGTCCAGAGTTTAACTCCCCTGCTGTGGCCAGAGGGACAATTTTGATTGACTCACGTTGCTTAGCAATAATGATTTGCAAAGAGAAAGTGAAGTGACATTCGTTGCTTGGTATTATGCTGTGAATTTATATATTTTTTTTACTAGAGTTTCAATTAGGGATGAAGACCTAGCTTGTACAACACTAGTAGTAAGGACATGCCATTGTGCAAGCCTTGGTATCAAATGTGAATGCTTGTCCTTGTGACACTGAAATGCAAAAAAAAAAAGAATTTCACTACTGTGTTTTGTCACTGATGGAAAAGACAGAATTAAGGTAATAAATAGGCCTTTGTCAACCTACTTTCTTGCTTGTCCTTGTGGCATCTTGGACTTGTCGTTCATACATCTAAATAATTGGATGTGTTCTGACATTTGAACTGAGATGACCTGCTGCTGGTGAACACCCACGGTCGTTGCAGTGACAACAGTAAATGGACTACAATTATATTCATATTGCACTTTTCTAGTTCTATCGAAATAAACACACCGATGCCGGCAGAGCTGCCATGCAACTTGCCCTTCATCAGGAGCAACCTGGGGTTCAGTGTCTTGCCCAAGGGACATTTTGGCTAGGGTTGGGGAATATCCAAAATCTTATGTCTCGATACAGTCCAGACCAAATATCAGCTCAAGCCTGCCGCGTCTTCAATAATGACACTGCGTTGTACAACAGAAATGTTTAACCAGGTTTAACATTTGCTCCAATGCAATGTAGCTTCATCCGGCAAGGCTATGCAGAGGCCAGTTATAAATACGCAAACCTGTTCCTCTTACTGGACTTCCTGGATCATATTTCACTGTCTCACTGGTACCTGAACAACACACCCACCTAGACAAAGTCCCCTTGCATGGTTTTAACACAGGGAAAATGTCTGAATTTGGCCTTATATATGCAATGTCATTTTATAATTGACAAGAAAGCTGCAGTGGCGGTTTTTAGGAGCAGTTAATGTTAAAGTTTTTTGTGACAGTCAACAAAGAGTTTCTGTAACTGGCTTACAACAACCTAGGCAGATGCTTCCATCTCATCCACACTGGCCGGCACAGTACTGCAGTGATTAGCTGGGATTGGCTCCAGCCTCCCACAGCCCTATAAGGATAAGCAGTATGGATAATGGATGGATGGATGCCACTTTTCTGATGCTATCTTTCTTGGATATACCTCAGCAGCTAGCTAGGAGGTAGGAAGATGACCCCATTCTTAAATTTCAGAAAACACCAGAGCTATAAACAGGAAATGACATCTGGAACCAGGCTTTTCATGGACAACAGCAGCTGTAGTCCATTTCGATTCACAGCAGTGACAATTAATTGTGATGTCAGATAATATAATATGTCATAAAATGTCAGATAAAATAATATGACATTTTGTGCACATTTCATTTGACTTAATTAATTTAAAAATCAACAACTGTGCGTGAACACAACAAATTAAACTCTTACTAAAATAACAGTCTCACCACTTTGTCCCTATTTCCATTGTACTTACTTTTAGATTGTTTCCCTGGAAACTACAGTATCTGTAAAATTAAAAATTATCATTTCATTTTCCCGCATGAAGGTAGAAATGCCCAAAACTCTCTGCACATTGCCGAGAAATATGTTTTCCTGCTGGTACAATACTGGACCTGAAAATATTGGAAAAAAAAATGTGTATGTGTTTTGCTGCAGAAAAAACTCCCCCGAGGTCACTGAAACCCCCACAGTCCTGGAAGAAATACTGAAGTCATTACCACACTGCTCACTGTTATGAGGATGATGAACCTGACAGCTACCACAGTACAGCCACAGGTGGATTAACTACCATTCAGAGTGTGTGTGTACACACTGTTGTTTGCTTTTCACTCTCAGTAGCTTAGTGGGAGCCTTTGCTCCTCTAGGTGGTCTCAGTGAAGCAAAGACAGCTCTTGCAGTGAGGTGATATATCTGGGCCATGAGGTAAACCAGTAAGCAGAGCCTCTGCTGTCTCTGAGACCACACTCAAACACACAAACCCTGACCGAGTCAAAACATGAAAGCACACAATGGCACAAAGTGAGGCGGCTCTCAGCCTCACATTGCTGCAAAGGTAGAAAGCTGTTTTTCCAATGCTGTACCTACTGAATAGGAAGTTTGAAAAGCTCAGGCTCTGCTTCCCAGTGGTAAAGAGAGGAGGTGGGGTGGGGTGGGATGGTAATAACTAGAAGCAGGTGCAGGGATGAGGAGGGGGGAGTGAAAATAGCTGGATTCAAAGCTGGGATGTGCAGAGGTTTTACTGGAGAAGTTTCAGCTCTCTCCACTTCTTAATCCCCACAGGTCCAACTGGAATACCTCCTCTGTGACGTAATGTGTGTGTGTGTGTGTGTGTGTGTGTGTGTGTGTGTGTGTGTGTGTGTGTGTGTGTGTGTGTGTGTTCGTTCGTTCGCGCACGTGCAATGCAGTTGGAGGAGGCTTGCATGCAAACATATGGAGGGGATTGTATAGCTCTGCAAGGGGACTTAGACCATTCAGACAAAAAAAAGGAGCAGGGGTTTGTATAGGCTGGTGTGTGTATGAGTGTGTGTGTGTGTGAGAGGGTCCTCCAGCAGTGCATGGGCATGTAAGAGTGTACTTGAAATGAAGTGGCTATGTGAGCACATGCAAACACACAAACACATATACGTAGCATTTGTAGACCCATACAAGCCTTTGTAGGTTTTATACACTTGTTCAAATGACATGCAGATGACACGTGTGTTTGTGTGTTTGAGCTTTCCCGCTGTCTGATTAAAATATTAATCAGGGGCTTTAGAGGGTAGGCTGACTGTCCATGCCATCTTTTTCAATTTTCAAGTTTCTCTCCAGACATGTTTTAAACTATGTAAAAATCTGCTATGATTAATGTTTTATTTAATGTGGTTTTCCCACATAAAATGAGAAAAAAATGGGAAAAGCGGGGCTGGAAGCACATCTACACTTACCTCTTCAATGAGAAATCTGGATCAGGACTTGTGCCCCGCCCACCACCTGCTTGCTCCAGGTGGACAGGTGAAAGAGCAGAGAGAATCAAGATGGTTAGAGGAGGAAACATCAGAGAGACTCAGCCACATGTTTGAGCCTCAGTCAGACCCAGACTCAGAGGAAGAGTCTGTTGTGAATTAAAATCAGTGTAGTTAGCATCTTTTTCTTATGTTGTTTGTTAGTTTGTAACTGACAGTGGCTGACACAGTGTTCACAGTTTTCTCTTGCTCTCTGTACGGACAAGGTTTCATGTTTATATTTCCCTGTCCCTGCAAACTGACAGGATTTGATCCTTTAGTTTGTGACGTATGAAACCCTGGCTGTCATTGATTCATGACAGCCAGTCATGATTCACTGCAGTTCCAAGGTGGAAATACTCAGCCATGGTGTTGACTGATTATTTTGCTCATTATATAAAAACACCATATGGATACGTTCACACTTGATTTTCATCAGAGGAGGTCTTTAATGTTTCTTTTAACAAGTATAGCCTGAACATCCAAAACCTGATTTAGCTTTTTCTGCATTGGGTGACATGTTTCTTTATTACAAGGAATATGGTCACCGTAGTCTACTTTCAAACAGCTGAATGGGCCAATAACGGCGATCACTTTCAGTTTTCGCAGTTTACGACCACCTAAAACTGAGACTTTTGTTAATACTGCTGGACCCGTTTCAGTTTGAAAACTCCAGGGTTGTGGACCATCTGGATGGGCAAAAACTGAGACCTTTGGAAAAGATGACGCTCCTTGATTGGGTCTTATCAGCCTCAACTACCAGTGGTGAATGAAACATGGAAAACGAATTACAAGCGTTGCTGACCTTGTTGTCTTTGCTAGTAGCTGTTGTGAATTAAATTCTGCGTTTTAATGCTACAGCTGTCCTTGCTGTTCCTTGTTGATAGTATTTTCTGCAACTAATCAACTGCAGAGAAGACATTCAGCTTCCTGTTTATACCATCTTGCACATACCCAGTGTACGTGAATGGTGATGTGATATGCTTTTTCAGGTGTGATAATATGGATAGAGATTATTTCTTATATGGGGCTAAAACAGCCATCTGGTCATTTTCATTTTAAAATTAAAAACGTTGAAGTGTGGACGTAGCCTCGGAGTCTCTAGACTGGGGCTCAGGTTCAGACAGAGGCCAGTACTTGTCAGTAGATACATTCATTGTTGGTTTGGTCCTTTTAAAAACAGGAGGAAGTTTTATTAGAAAAAGAATGTACCCACTCCGTACTAATGCACCTGCAGTAACTTTCATTTTTATTTATGTTGTTACAGGAACAATCTGTTATTTCTTTGCTGAATCAGTCACACTAAATGATTTCTGCCAGACAATCATGTATCATAAATTACCCACATTAATTTCGTGGTTGAAGTTTGTTGAGTGGGCTGCAGTCACACAGCACAGTGTGGCAGTGCAGGCTGTTTGACTGGACTCTTTTGTACGTACGTGGTGTATTGTGTGTTTTTGCGACGTGGCGACGAAGACAAAGGTCAAGCCGATATGATGAGTGACATTTGCCCCCCCTGCTCACCCTCGTCTCATTGGCCTGAAAGCCCCTCTCCTCCTATATCCTGTTCATGTGCAGCCTCTCAGGTCTTTGACTGACTGTTTCTTTTCTCCCGATCTTGTTTCAGTCAGAGCGCTGTTTTTGTTTCTCTCTGTCTGTGGAGCTGCTCTCCCAATCTCCTCCAGGCCTGCCTGTGAAGAAGAGAGGAGAGCTCCTCCATGGCCCTCCAGGGGTTGTTTCAGATGGAGAGGCCGTCCCTGTTGTCTTGTGTATTCAGTGAAAAGAGCAGGACCAGCAGGGGGTTGACTGTATCTCCTGGGCCTCATGCTTTCTAAAAACCCCCCCCTTTTCTTCCACCCCCCTATCCCTCGTTTTTATGATCCTTGGAATGCACTCAGAGGCTGCAGGAACTCCAGGTGGCTGACGGGGGGCGCTCCTAATACCTCCTTTCTCTTTATTTCTCCTCTCTGTCTTTCTTCCCAAGTTCTATTTATTTTTCTTTTTTTCTTGTTCTCTTCAAGACAGGTCTGAGGGGTGAGTTTCTTCAGAAAGCAGCTCGGGCTGTGCTGTATTTATTCATGCTCAGGCCTCGTTCCCCTTGTATGTTTGGAAAGACCATGCAGGTTGAAACCCTCCGTTCACCCCCCACATTGCTCTAGTTTCTTAAAAGGCTCTCCAGCAGCGCCACAGCTTTTTGAAAAGATGGTGCTTGTGAGAGAGGTAGCGAGAGAGAGAGACAGAGAAAGAGAGAGAGAGACGACGTGGTGGCATTGAAAAGCTTTCCGTTTGGCGTATAGGCAGTAGCCCCAGAGAACGTTGTGGGAGAAGCAAATTAATGGCATCAGACAGCCTTGTGACAGGAAACCCCATTATGTGACAGCCGCACAAAGCCTCCGAGACTGGGTTTCAAAGGCAAAAAAATAAAATAAAATTACACATTTAAAGAAAACACCCCCGCGTGTCCCAATCCCATATACCTCTCCTTGAAAAAGTAGGCCTCTCTTAGGCACTTGGGGGAACCCACGTAATCCGTGGTTCCAAAACCAGCTCTGAACCTCTTCTGTTTCCTCTACAGGAGACGTGCTGTGATGAGACTTTAACATTTTAGTTTGTAATTGTTCAACAAAAGGATTTTATCAATTAAATACAAATAAAATGTATACTTCAGTGTTTCACTTTTAAACATAATGCAGTGTGAGAATAACAGTATAAACTAGAATTTCTGCCTCCTGGTTTTATGCCTCCACCAACCAGTTGTTGCAGGAATCTAGTCACAATCTCTCCCTCCTGAGTTACAGCATCAAATGATAGCCAGAGGTGTTTTTGCAGAACATTATGATGTCACAGTGACCTTGACCTTTGACTACCAAAATTTCAATTCCCTCAAAGCTTGAGGGAATTGACATATCATGTTAACAAGGCCAAAACTGTGTTTTGTGAGGTCACAGTGACTGCGACCTTTGACCTTTGACCACTAAAATCTGATCAGTCCGTTATTGTGTCCAAGTGAACATTTGCCACACGAGTGCTTCTCCTTAGCAGCTCAGCGACGGCAGCTGCCACGTTGTCCTGGCTGTTGCCGGCACGCAGGCATAACAAAAAAGGGAAAAATGGTAGAAGTGTAGAAGACTGTTGGCAAGATTTGTTTACCGGAGTAGTAGCCTATTATTTACTAGGGATGGGAAATGATAAGATGTTACTGATACCAATACCATTATCGATTCTGCTCATTCGTGATGATGGTTATTATTTAATGAAAGATGTGCATCCATGTTGCCCAGTAGCTAATAAACATTTTAAATTATATGTTTAATCAATAGTCAATCCATCATCGCTGTTTTATTTTGTAATTTCATACCTGTCGTTTTGTGGTGGACTTTCTTCCTGCCCTTGTTTGTTTTCCTGCTTTGGTTGATTGTCTGCCCCGCCCTAATTAGTTTCACCTGTGTCTCGTTGTCTTCCCCTCACTACAGTATTTAGTGTCTGTGTTTTCCCCTCACTCTTGGTCAGTTCGTCTATTTTGTACCTGTTCAGTTCCCCTGGTGTTTCCACGTGCTCTTGTTCATGTTTTTGTTCAGAGTTTTGCCTGTAGTTGTAGTTTTCCTGCCTGAACTTCATTTTTCTGCGTTTGGGTCCTGAAATCTTTAAACCTTGTCACGTGGGACTAGACGGCCTTAAATGACTTAAAGAAAAGCTTAAAATGTGTAGATATAACATGCAAAATGTCCTTGAAAGTTGCAACAACCTTGGATCTATCATACCTTTTTCCGATCATACACACTGCCAACGACAATGAACAGCCTTTCTATGGGGCTAACTGTGACAATTCATGAGTAATTTCAATGGGAAATAAAAGGATGATGGAACAGATAACATGAATTATTTCACACAATTTTATTTTACAGACATGCCAGATGTAATCAGATGGGTGGGAGGTCCCAGATCCTGTTCCGGCAGGATACGGCACAAATTAAGCTTTGTGTATGAGAGTTTTTTTTTTTTTTTTTTTTTAAACCTTTTTAATCCTAAAAGTAGGAGATATTTAAGAAATGATAAAGCTATAAAAAATAATCTTAACTCAAAGTCGGCTCACTAGCTTTCAACTGCATCTTAAATTCTGCTGATCTAGTTTGCTCAGTCCGAACAACCCAGGATTACTTGGAACTGCATTCACAGTTTATGTCCAAGCGACATTCAGTGCAAGTACGGGTGTGGAGGTTCCAGTGGTGGAGCACATCCTCTGATGGTGCTGAGTAATGGAGATTAATAGAACAAGTAATTTCTTTTGATTGCTTTTTCAATCAGTGATATTTAAAGGGTAAATGATTACATTCTTCAAGTATGTTTCCCAACAGCACTCAGTGTTTTGGTGGAGTGCATCTCCCATAGTGCAAACTCTTTGGTACTAAGAGTGAAAAATCAGAACATGAGATGACATCACTGTTGGCAATGACTGCCATCCCACGCCTTTCCTCAGTCTGTCCTGACAATCCACCTCCCAGAGCCAAACTGTGTGCTGGATCCTGGCTCCAGGCCTCACACACTTCATTCTGAGGTTGCTTCCTCCAAAGAAAACTGGACAAGATGATGGCTTTGCAAACGACCAGCACACAGATGTGATTTATTTGTATGATGGTGTTGGTCTTGAAGCATTTCCTCAAAAGTGAAGCTGACATTTCAAGCCTGGTTTTGCAAGAAGCCCAGGCAAGGATAAGAAAGTAGAAAAATCACCTCATTTTCCCCACCTTGAGAGAACTAAGCATGTGTGAAATGCATTATGGTCAAAGTTGAGCAGCGCTTCCTGTTGGTTGAGATGGATGCGGGACTGTTATCTGTGTTGTTTGTTGAGAATAATAGCAAAGATGAGTTTTCACGGGATTAAAAAGAGCTGTTTCCACAGTGACTGAAAATTCAAAGAGCATGCTTTTCAGAGATAATTTTGTGGTCTTTGGAAATCATTTGTGACTTTCTTTTGATGCCTTTTAGGCTGCGTCTGTGTTGAGACATTTCACTCTCCTTTTAGCATAACAAGGCGCATGCATCTGATGGCAGGAGCAGTGGTGTGAAAAGGGATGGGTGTTTCTTTTCAGTCCCAGTGGGATTAGGAGACAGTTTACTGATAAGATTGCTGAAGACATCAGCATCATAATCCTGTCTTCTGGTTGACTTGAGATCTTTGATCCCGCTCTAAATTCATATGCATAAATGTATAGAAGGAGTAAGAGATAACGAGACATGCCCTGAAAGCTAGATTTCCATATAGCACATTAGTTTTAATCACGCTTGTATTGATTAGTCCCAAAACATGAAACATACAGAGGATGGGCCACATTCACCCACGTTCAAAGATTTTCATGAAATATGGAAGTTCAATTAAAAGATGAGAGTGTGCAGGGCTGGTTTAATGAGTTGGTTTATTTGATGGGAACTTTGTAGTAGCTGCAGGATCAACTTCATGTGTCAATCTCTAACCCGCTCTGTCTCATTCTTCACGTGTCTCACCGTCTTTTTGTCTGTGAAGGAGTAACACTGTTGGCTGCTGTATAAGTAAAGGGAAAAACCTGAAGTAGATCTTCTCTCAGCCAGTCTACTGGCTCCAAACCTTATGTATTAAATATACAGTAGAAATCAATGAGATATGAAAATCCACACAAAATGTGTGTGTCCATTTTTTACAGTCACAGACAAAACGGCAGCAGTGATCTAACTCCTGAGTGTATGTTCCTGCCCTCTAGTGATTTAGTTAAAGTTTTAACTTGTGTTTTTACCAGAATGGCAACAGAACAGCAGTCAGCTGGTCCTCACTGCATCATGCATAAACTAAAGATCTCATCAGCCGCAAACACATGGGGCTGGGGTCCCAGGGGCCCTGTCATGAGGCTGAGGCAGGCCGAGATTTCCATCAATGAATGTCTGGCCAGATACGGAGTAGACCAGGTCTCACCGTCACTGGACCTGCCATAGGAACTGATATCAACAACACACAGGCTGTAATATGCAGCACAACACAGACTGTGCTCCTGTAGGTGTGTACATAAATCCAGTGATTAGTGGCACCCGGGCAGTTGTGGAAGTTTCACCTCCTGGTCCTATGTTGTGGGAGCTGGCATATAATCTGTGATCAGGGCTTCCAATATCTTCCTTGAAACATCTGCCGCAATGTCAGCCAAAGCAGACACCTCCACCCTGGGTGTGACGGTGCAGGAGGAATGTCCAGTGGCCAGAGAGACAGAACATGAGAAAATCAATGCTAGATGGTGATAATGGAGAAAGTTATACAATGAAAATACACAATAGCTTCTGCTGACCATTGCCAATACCTGTGTTTTAGATTACAGTCAGTATCCCTGGGTGTTCACGGCATAGCTGCGTGAAGGTGCAGGAGAATTTTCTGACACAGAAAGGTTTGGGGGGTAGGGGGTTTCAGATGCTGTTCAATAACCTTCAAGCAAAGTGTTTGAAGTATCCTGACTCTTAAATCCTACAGATATTCAAACATTTATGTCCCACTAGATTTGATAGTATAAAAACACTCTAATGCATCTTATTCTTTCTAAAAGATTCTGCCTCCCTCCACACACAGTACCGCTCCCAGCTCTCTTTCAAACCCATTTTCTCACACCTCTTTGCTTTTCAGGCAAAGCATGGGGTCCCGTTTGACCGGCAAACCCAATGGAAATTGCTGCGGAGGGCAGGAGCGTGAGACCAGGTACTGTTTCCTTTAAGCATAATATCCATCTTTTCATCCGGCATTCCTCGGTACCCCTGAGAGCGACGTCTCACATCCAACAAAAATGAAGTCAGTGCACACAGTTAAAGGTAGAGGAGACAGTGTAATCACATACTGTAGATATATGCTTCGCTCCAGCTGAACCTGGGAGGGGGGACATTTCAACAGAGCGGGTTGGAATAACAGACAGAACTGTCCAACAACAATCCATTCTCTGTCTTTCCATACCCTCTGTCCACAACATAAAAAGCCGACTGAGTACATATTGAGACTAAACTGAAGAAAAAGATCACACTGCTCTTTTTTATTCTATATTATTTCCATTTCCTACATAGCACGATTAAGTGCTGATTATGAGATTTTTAGGCAGAATCAACTCATGAAGGGTAATTGTGATATTATGGTGTGCTGTGGGGGGCACTGCTAGCATGTTTTCTGACACTAACCGTGCTTGTGAACATATTTGTCATTTTGTAGCATTAAGCTGCAAATTCCTCCAGGTCTTTTCTCCTTCTGATGAGCTCAGCTTCACCTTTTCTCTTTCTCTCTTCATCTCTCTTTCTCCTGCGCTGGACATTTTTTTCCACGCTGCTCAGCTACGTGCACTGACTGAACATTGTGTGTGTGCATGATATCAATCCTGTGTGATGGCAGAGATCATACCATTAGGTTATAACCGGGGAGGGGTGATGGCCTCCAGTCCTGAGTGACTGTTGCTGCCCTGGTTCTTCTGTTTGCCTGCATTTCAGCCAAGGGCGTAGGTTTGGTCTCACCATTGGTGGGGACACAACAACCACGCCACCAGTCCAGCACAAAGAGGACTTTTTAATACTGTCAGCCGAATGGTTTATAAAAAAAAACCTCCCACATACCATCCCCCCAAGTCTGTGTTCCATGTGTAAATACGCGTCAAACTCTGTGTGTGTGTGTGTGTGTGTGTGTGTGTGTGTGTGTGTGTGTGTGTGTGTGTAAACAGCAGAGCCAACAGGGCATGGTGCCTGTGAAGTGGGTGAAGCGGGTCACTGCAGTGTGTTTCACGGTTGAGTCCAGAGGGACAACTTAAATTTTTGGGGTGCTCGTGGCTCAAAAGGTTGAGAACCACTGGCCTGCCATCAGGAAGACATCTGTAAAGACTCTGGAATAGTCTTAGAATAGAAAGTCATCATTGCTACCTTCCTGCTGTTGGTCCATGTGCTTCCAAAACAGCTCCGACCCACTGAGGCATCCCTACTAGAGACCTCTGACAATGAGAACCGAATGTTATACAATGCCGCAGGGATGACGTATTTTTGTAGTCCAGCCCGGATGTTAGCATCACTCTGGTTCCTTTGACAAAAAGCCAATGGGATTTTTACATTGTCTTTTGGATTACTGCAGAAAATAAGATCCGTGACAAACAAAAGTTTATGATACTTACAGGTTTAGTTCAGCAGGGTAATCTTCAAAAATTAACACCACTTTATGATTTTCTAAAACAAAATACAGTCACCAGAAGTAAAAAGCTAATGTTAGGCTAGAAAGGAACTACACCACGGTGACATGACTTCAATATCAATGTTCACTAAACTTCCAGCTGGTAGTTTGATTCAGCTCTTACCTCTTTTACGAAAGCCTTTCCTCTTACAAAGTTAGAAACAGTTTGTGAGAGTACAAGTATAAAGGTAGTGTAAAGGTGGACTTTGGGTGGTGGTTTTCATGTTCAGCGTTATGATGTTTAACGCCCCTGACAACCTTTGTAGTCTCATTTAGCCACTTGTTAGCAATCAGCGTCATCCAGACGTAATTTATGTCGTAGAATAAAACCTGAAAGTGATTTGAGCTTGTGTTGACCACAAATCTTATCTCAGGTGTCTAACCAAAAACACATTTAAAAGACCGACTTCAGGACGAGGGAACCAGAAGTGCTAACATTTTTTTCAGGTTTTAGGACTCATTCCTGCGGCACTCTGTATCCCAGTCCTTGACATGTGCCAATGTTAGATTCATTATTCACGTCGTCCATTAGCCATTGTAATGTTATGGCTCATTGTTTATCTGGACACTGAAGGTGTCAGCAGAGACGTAGTCAGAATATTTTGGAATTTATCCACTTTGGTTTTTGGTTTTTCGGACTCCTGTTGATGTTGATTTGGGAATGAGCCCGACATACAGCTCAAATATGCTGATGTTTACTTTTTAATCAAATCATATATGATTTTGTTTCATTGAGCTCCTCCGAAGTCTGTCCATTTACCTCCCTGCAGTACCAGTACCTGTGGTCGGTAATCACTGCTCCAAACCAGCCATACTGTGTGCTGTGTCTTGGTTAGGTAATCCATCTACTTGTCTAGAGCTTTCTCTTTTAATGGTTTTCTTTCCTACAATGCAATGGGCAACAAGGGTAGTTGGTGGGGAGTGTGCTCTGTAATTTAACAGCCCTGCTTTTGGAGGGAAAGCTTTGCTTTTCTTTTTTTTTTTCTACCATGGAAACAACATTTCCAACTCTGGCCTAACGATAAATGATCCAACATGGTGTGAATCATTTATGAGCGTTCAATATTTGACAGTGCGTATGTTTTACTGCACGTTTAACTTCGTCTGTGTCTGCATTTTGACTTCAGCACTGAGTATTATTAATGTAAGGAATACTGTATGTTTGTATGTAGCTTTACAAAAATTGAAAACCTTGCCTAATCCTTCAACCCTCTGACAAAAGAGTGAGGCAAGGTGTGTAAGTTCATTGAATAAGAGCAAAGAAAGGAAACATTCAGTGGCTTACATGTGAATGTGCTTTGTGATCAGCCAGGTAGCCTGTCTTTTGTTGTGGGTTTTGCCACGAAACACACAAAGAGATAATGGAGGATTTGAAATTTGAGTTTGGATAAACTCAGTGGAATATTACTATAACACATATAATAGCTGTGGACAAAGCCATGTCAGCACTGTTGATCAGTGTTATTTGTACACATACAGTATGACAGCAAACTTCATGGTACAAATGCATGTGTCATTGATGGAAGTGATGGGGTTAACTTCTTGTCACACAAATCCCTTTAAGGGTAATTCTAGTTTCATACAACTTATATTCATCAGTTTAGAGCAGAGGTCACCAATAGTCTGGCCAGGGGCCGGGTCTGGACCCAGACGTCGTTCAGATTTTATCTTGAGTACTTGTTTTAGACCGGTAACAGTGAGGGATTGTTAATAACCTTTAACACATGATTTCTCTCAGTTTTACCTCCAGACATGGTTTAGCTCTCAGAAAGTGATGAGAGAGTTTGGCGGGCCAGGGGCTAGCAGGTTATCATGCTCAATTCAGTAGACGAAAAGAAGTGATAGAAATAGAATCATACTAACAGTCAACATTGGCATTAGTTTCTGCGCTGGAAGCAACTCTTGAGTTGAAGTTTGAACTTGCCAAGTTTCTACTTGGTACACTGGTAAGTAAACAGCTGTTCATGCTAACATTATCTATGTAGTGATAGCAAAACCTAACATATAGCATCTTTAACAAATGTCTAAAGTGCCCAGGTCAGGAAACTCTCTCTCTCTATATATATATATATATATATATATATATATAACCCTAACCCCCTAACCCCTACTTATGTCTGAATATAATTTATTTTGGCTTCTTCCTTTTTTTATTTAATAATTATTTTAATGGCCCAACTTTACTTTTTACTTGTATATTTCTGTCATATTATCTTATTTCAACATTTCAGTCCTGATTGTTTTCTTATTGTAATTAGGAAAGGAGTATTTATCCTCCATGTGTTCTAAATAAATCCTAGTGTAAATGCAGTCGGATTCTCTCTGCACCTCGGTTGTCTTTTTCCAAGTCTTTGTGAATTCTCCTTCACATCTTTCCTTCACCTCATGATGTTTTCCATCGAGGTTGAGGAGAGGTAGCAGGGAAAGGAGATTATTTAGACTTTTTGACCGCAGCCTTAGTCTTAGTCTTGCCTGATGTCAAGCTACACAACTTTTTCTTCTTTTTTTTTTCTTTTTCTTTCCCACACTAAATTACACACACGCACGCACACACACACACACACACACACACACACACACACACACACACAGACATTTACTTTCAATGACTGTCCTGACTGTCAATAATCAGTACACCACATGGCAAAAAGTGAATTAATTAAATGTTTCATATTTACTTGGATGGTGTTATACAGTGGCTTAAGCACACACACACACACACACACACACACACACACACACATACACACACACACACTCACACATACAATTCACATACCATTGCACTCTCTCCTGAGTTTGTATGTGAGCCAAGGAAAGTGATATGGCATATGTCAGTGGGGACAGGTGTGGCATCCGTATACTACTCAGGAAGAGGGGCTTAGGTTCGGGGAAGCCGCTTGCCATACATACCCCAAACCCTGTGAAGCTTATGGGGCTAAATCCTGCCATCCCATACTCATTCTCACACACCAACACTCGCATAGTAACACAATATCCCACTGCTGTAGTCACGCACCAGCTAGATTGGTGCTGGCTCAGAGAAAACAGCTGAGGAGGATGGGCTGTGTCCATAATGTATGAAGTGTGTTTGTGTACATTTGTGTGTGTGTGTGTGTGTGTGTGTGTGTGTGTGTGTGTGTGTGTGTGTGTTTGTGCATATGCATAGGACGGCTGTGGTGTCATGGGAGATATTCTCGAGATGTCAGCTGTGATCATTTCTCTGTGTGTCAATCTCTCTCTGTGCAGATTTGTCATGCATGTGAAAATGAAAATACACTGTACATTCATTACTGACCCATCAGGAAATATCAGCTGGGCGTGCACAAGTAAAGTTGTATGGTGCCTATTTTTGGGAGACTGCACTTTTATATACAATCATACTGAATGTCTGTGGATACCTGCAGCACACACATTATCATTCATTTATTTGCCTTGTGCACCTGTAAACCATCATTGGCCGTGATATATTAGGAATGTAACAGTACATGTATTTCTGCAGTGCTGTTTGATACAAGGTGTACGGTTCGTTTCGCGTTGTTATCCAAGTGAATAAAATCTAGCTTTAACCATGCACGTTACGTGCATAACGTTTGTGTTCTTATGGTCAGCCTACTGACACGATAGTGAATAACACACAGCTGCTGTGAGCCCACGTATCGTTACCTTGCTCTGCCTGCTACCTCTCTCCTGAACGAGAGGATTTTTTAAACAGTTTTTGCCAGTGGATCTGCCTTGCTCTCTGACCTGTGGCATGTCACTGCACTGCACTTGTACAATGAATTTTCATTTATTTTATTATTATTATTTATTTATTTTTTTTGCATTTTTGTGCATTTCTTGTGTTCAAGGAACAACATGTCATCCAGTTTGAGCACTAATAATAATGCTAATACAGAACAAATAGTAATAATAATAAGATTAATAATAAAACTAATAATAATAAAGAGACTTGAGACAATGAGAAAAAGAGACAATGAGACTTACAATAATAGTGGCAGTGGGTGTTGAGCAGGATCACTAGGGCAGTAGGTGGATTGCAGTCACAGATCCAGACCTCAGAGCTCTGCAGAGAGCAACTGAAGGAGAGAGGTGAGAAAATGCAAAACAACAGGAGAGAGAAGAAGCCAATTTGGTCACATGTATTAATGGGATATGAATGTGTACAGACGGAGAGGTAGAGGGGGAGAGAGGAGCTCAGTACATCATGGGAAGTTCCCTGGCAGTTTAGGCCTATAGCAGCATAACTAAAGGATGGTTCAGTCAAGACTGAGCCAGCTCTAGCTATAAGCTTTATAAAAGAGTACAGTTTAAAGCCTAATCTTAAATGTAGAGAGGGTGTCTGAGTCCTGGACCCAAGCTTGGAGCTGGTTCCACAGGAGAGGAGCCTGATAGCTGAAGGCTCTGCCTCCAATTCTACTAGAGGAGACTCTAGGAGCCACAAGTAAGCCTGCATTCAGGGAGCATAGTGTTCTTGTTGGGTTATAGAGTACTGTGAGCTCTTTAAAAATGTGCAACCAACCAACCATGGGGTACAACTATTCCCAGAAATGAAACCCTGGAGCTCTGTGATGGAATCAGACTACACATGATTAAATTATGGTCCATGTAGTTGTCACAGTTTATATTTGAAGACTAACCATGTGGACACTGACGACATGGGGGAAAGGCAACCATATTCCATCTAAGTAACAAAACAAAATATTAATAATACCAGCATTTCCATTTCACATCAAGCAGGCTCAAAGGTTTACTCAGGGAGTGTGCTCAGACACACCCAGGAACACACACATTCAGCGCTGTGCAAAAGTTTTATGTTTAGATTCTTATCCATCGCGAAGTGGCGTCAGGAAGGAATGAATCTGACCGCTGCCAAATTCCTTCTACATCACGACAACGAACTAAAACTTACAGCCAAAGTCATGAAGAATAAGGAGTCATGCAGCAGATGGTCCGGTCTCCACAGAGCCCTGATCTCAGCATCATGGAGTCAGTCTGGGATCACATGAAGAGCCACTAAATCCACAGAGGAACTGTGGCCGCTTCTCCAAGATGTTTGCAACAACTTACCTGCCAAGTACCTGAAAAACTGTGTGCAGGTGTACAAGGAGAACTGGGGCTGTTGTAAAGACAAAAACTGGTCATCGTAAATGTTGATCTGCTTTAGGTTTTTTCCTCTTTACTGCAGTTTGGATGAAGTTTGCTGATAAATAAAAAAAAAAAGAATAATTTCACTATCCTTTATTTTCTAAAAGCATCCTTACTTTACTTTTAGTTCGTAGGACCTGAGCACAGTCCTGCATGTGTAGAGAGTGAGAGTGACCCCAGTTTCTTTCCCCTCACGTTCTCTGAGTTGTCTCACATTTTGTAGTTCTGTCACGCAGCAGATGGTTGAGGCTGACGGTACTGCACTGACACATGTTTCTCTAACAGAACCTGCTAATTGAAAAAAAAAAATGAACAGTTATTAAACCTCCCTGACAGATACTGTTGTGGTATCAGCTCAGTGTTGTCCAGCATGGCCTGCTGTCTGCTTGACAAGGAAAAACAGGAAGTGTCATCTTGTCCCTGCTTTGCCTTTCACATACAGCCGCTTCTTGTTTCAGTCTGCTTGGTGCAATGCAGAAAAATGAAAGCATAATTCAGGTTTGTTGACACTGGTCCTCTGATAACTAGCACCACGTTGGGTCTTGGATCTGCACCCACTCTTGCTAATTACTGGAATACCTGGTCTCAGGGAACTCATAAGCTGGAAGATCAGTGGACTCAGTCCACTTTGAGTGTCCTTCCATACTGATGAGGTGGTGGGAGTCTGTACTAATGAATACAAATGGAGCTAAAGTGGACTTTAACCTGCGGTGGCTTTGATGGAGTGTGCTTTGAAATAGCCAGCGATATGCTGTATATATTGTGGCAATTTATAGCACTGACAGGAATTAATTTAGCAGGCTGATAGATTTCACGTGTTATGAGAGGTTGAACATCCCATTAAATCCCTGTGTCTTGCTAATAGAACTGGATTCTGTTCTTGTGAGAGTAAATGCTGCATATTTGTTTTTAGCGACGGCTGGTATCTCCATATTGGAACGTCGTTTCCCTCTCTACAATGACTGAGTTTAAGTCCACCTTTGCCTGTCGTTGTTAGGAATACATACTAGATGTCCTCTGATATGGTCAGTCAACACATTGTAGGAGCTACTTCTTTTCTAGCATAACCAGGCTTACGAGTCTATAAACTGTGATGCGAGCAGCTCTGTGAGGTAGGCTTGAGCAATATCCTAAATTTAATATCTCGATACAGGTCAGCCCAAATATCAAAGATTGTCAAAAATGTTCCAGGTGGTGTTTTTTATAACATATAATTATCTAATATTAAAAGTTTTAAACCAAAATCCTGACAATCCATCCAACAGTTGCAGAGACATTTTTACAATGAATCAAAAATGTCAACATCCTGTTGAAGCCTGAGAGAGGAGATGTGAAACTGTATAGAGATGGTTTTCAGTTCTTAAAATCACAAATATACCTTCTTTTGGATTTCAGCACTTCAAATAAAACATTAGAAGAATCAGTTTTTTATATTATTTAATTGCAAATTGAGGGTAATTTTAGCTGCAGTAATCAGCTTGCACTTTTCAGTGTGCAAAAGTGCACAATGCTCACTGCTCTTACTGGGCAGTAACTGTTATCTATCTAGTACAATAACCAGATCATTTATTGTATGGACCATTCCATGCAGTCTTTGGAGAAGACACTATATTTCTGTGATTTAACATGGTTGGTTTTGCTTCACTCAGGCAGCTTGAATTACATTGTTGGTTGTAAGAGTAAACTCACCATAACATTCAGTACATCATGAAATGAATCGCATCATTTCGTGAGCTCGTACAGCAGTTTGTACTAGAAGTGTAGAGAATCAGTTAAATGGCTTGTAGAACCACAAGAATTTAATGTCTCCCACTGACTGACACTGAAATGTAGACATTGGCAGTACCTTTTGTCAAGTGACCTTGTTTGACCTGCTCAGTGGTTTTTAGTCACTTCGAGGATAAGGCCACTGCAATAGTGGTGAGAATCTGAGGCCTATGAGCACACAATACAGATATATGTGTGTGTGTGTTTACTTTTCAGTTTTCATAGCTGCTGCACAGTCAGCCCAGCACTGCACTCTGAATAACAACTCTCGATGTGACGTACACCAGTTCTTGGCTTCATCATTTCGGCATGCTATTAATCATCATGAAGCAGGATGTCACTCCTGTTGACGTCCCCCTGCTGATCAGTTCCTGCAGTATATGTTTCCAAGGTTCAGCTAGCTGGCTTCCACCATGAGGCCATGAGCTCAGAGGACCACACCCACTCATGAGTGAAGCAGACAAATGCGTCACAACCACATAGAGTCGAGCTTCATCTGTGAACACTCTTCGTTGAGTCAGGGCAGAGAAATGTTTTCCACTCATAGATCCTAAATAAACCGTGTTACAACGCTAGTTTCACTTAAATTTTTCCTTTAAGCAATATCTTTATTGCTACATAACACAGAAACAGTGAGCGGGATTTTTATTTCCAGAACCAGGGGCCCCTGAAATCGCTCCTCCCATTTCATGACTTCATAACACACCCTAGCAACCATTAAGTGCACCTAGCAACCACCCAGAATAACCTTAGAAGACCATCTGGCCATCTCTATCCTTACATTCAAATATTACACACCAAGGGGTCATCAGCTCAGAAAATGTTTTTACTTTGTCCTTCATAAAACTGTGTCTCTGTGGAAATTAGAGCAGTTGTCTGGTTGTCAGTCACTTTCAGTTCCTTGTCACCAGTTGCAAGGGTGAATCGTTGTTTTGTAGCTCCATTGATGATGACTTTTTTTTTTTTTTAAATTCACCACATGATTGAACTCTGATCAGCTGTTATGAAACCAAAAACCAATTTCAGGGTTAGTCAAGTCAGAATTCAGGGTTAAAGTCAGAGTTTTTTAAACCTGCCCCAGCTGGGGCAGAACATTCAGAATGATTATTCTTCATTCATTGGTGACTGGAGATCAAATAAGGAAATGAATCTGTTTTCCCACCACTGTTTATCTGTATCCTGTGTGGAGAAACTTCCCCACCAGTTACCTTTACATCTCAGTTTGGAGGAGCTGCAAAACACGGTGAGTTGCTCCTAATTTGATGAAGGCACTGATAAAAGAAAAACTCTTCAGACCCAGCTTGTAGAACCACTGACCACTGCAGAGTCTCCAAAACCTTTTCCAAAGATTTTTGAACTGCTTTTACATCCTCATCAAAGCAAACCATGGTGCAACCCAAGAGTTGTTTTTGTTTAATTTTTTCTATTTTTAAGAGTCTGCTCAAGGGCATAACAAGTGGAGCTGGCAGTCGACTGAATTACCATTTTATTGGAACCTGTTTCTGTGAATGCAGAAAGGAGGAAATTATTTAAATCCTAAATTATGATCCATATTTGCATTTTCTAACACTTTTGTAAAGTCACAACCACAATGATGCATTTTAGCAGAAAGTGTTTTTCAAGCTTCCCCCATATTTAAAGGTAAATGTCCATATGAGTAATCAAATTTTTTTACATTCTGCATAATTATTAAACTTAATGACCACAAATTAAATCTGATGTGAGATTTTGTGATTTGACTGTGATTGATATCATTGGTAAAATTCTGAAGCAGAACAAACACTACAGATACTGATTGCACTGCAGTTGTACTGTGTTATTTTATGGGAAGATATCTGATGCCACTAAACGAAGAATGTGAAGCAGCAGCTTACAGTATTGAATAATGCAGTATAATGTGTTTGCTTTCGTGCTTATCTGACAGCCGGCCAATGAACAGAAATAGATTGATGTCGAGAGTAAACCCTTGGCCAACCACATTTTGATGACTTGACAGCGAGGACAGAGGCTTCTGAGCTGTGGTGCCGGTGCTTTGAGTGGACACTCTTCAGGCAGATTCACACTGGGCTCTGTGAGGCACAGCAACACAAACCAGCTCGTTACTGGAGCAGAAGCTCTCTGGTTCGAATTTCTGACAGGAGACACAGTGGTGACAGAAGAAGAAGAAGGAGTTCATTTCTTTCAGAAAAACCCTCCCGAGGCTGTAGAAGTTAAACAGAGTGACAGTGACAGAGCATCATCTGCACTAATCAGCACAGCCAGTCAATGTGCAGCAGATATGAAACACAGGTTCGGTGGCAGTCTAAAAACTGGTGAGAAACCGTCTATGCAAACAAATTAAAGAAGCAGCTGTCGAGGGAAGGTTGAACTTACCAATGATGGCTACACATCTCCACGTCCCCCTGCACCAGACTCTTTCAGTTTTTCCCAAATTAGGCCTGTGCTCATTTCTCACTTAAAGCTGTTTTTTTTTTTTTTTTTGCAACTTAGGGGCAGAGGAACCAGCTGAAAACAAAACATCTGACATCTGAGTTATTAAGTTGTTATGGTGAACATGTTGCCTTTTTACACATCCAGCTGACACAGAGCAACATTTGCATTCATTCAGTTGTGTTTCTGTCTGTCTGATGAGTCCAAACTTCTCATTAACTCCTGAGAAACATTCTGGCTCTTAGCTGCTAAATGCTCCACTATGTTCACCAGCTAGTGCAGTTGTACAGCGGACAGTTACCTTTTTTAAGATAATTGTTGCTGACAACAGGGTGAACTAAAATTACTGCCTCAAAATGTTTTTGCAGAACATTATGATGTCATGATGAAGTTGATCTTTGACCACTTGGATATAAAATGTCAGCACTTCATAATTTTATCCTATTAGATATTTTTGTGTTGAATTGTGTCATAATTATCGAATGAATTTGTGACTTATGGCCCAAAATGTTTTGTGAATTCACAGTGACCTTTGACCTTTGATCACTAATATCTAATCAGTTCATCCTTGAGTCCAAGGGAATGTTGAACGGATGTTCGGACAACCCGAAAACATAGTGCCTCTGGCTCTCGCTGGTGTGGAGGCATAGGACACGGGAAAACCAAAACATCAGTTTAACAGAGGTTCAGTAGAGCTGAGGCGATCTGCAGGGGGGGGGAGATAGTTTTCTGTGGGTTGGCCACCACAGTAAACTCTCTTCATATTTTACATATTTGATCCATTTCTGGTCTAAAAAATATTGATAAGTGCAACTTAGAAGATGATTAGTATGATGAGTTTAAATCAGTGACTGCAAAACCATTTCAAGGCAGATCTTGCCTTTAACAGTGACACCTCTGTGAGCCTCATCACAGAGGTGTCACTGTATGAATAAAATTGCAAGTTCGATTTAAGTAAGTTATGGAGCAAGCAGGATAGTCAGTGGAAATGATGTCAGACGGTGGTGAAGTGGCTGTGGTGACCTCTTACTGTGCAAAACCAAAGACATCAAGTAAATCGAGTTATCTCTTTTGCTCTCTTTTATTTTAAAAAGTTGAACTGTTGTTATCCACAAGGTCAATATGTCCAGTTCAGGGGCAGTTCATCAAAGCCCCTGCAGGATGACTTCCACAGAGTTTTCCCCCTCTTGTCTCCTGCCCTTCTGTTCCACTCTGGCCTTTCCTCCCCTCAGCTGACCTTCCCACCCCTCCGCCTCTTTATCCTGCAGATGTTGGCTTGACTTTGTGGTTTGTCATCTCAGCACAAAGGCCGCTCTGTTGACAAGGGCCTGGCATCGGCCTGGGCGCCTGCCAGCGTAATCTGTCCTAGACAGCCGCTCACAGAGCCAAGGGGAGGGTGGGCATGAGCTGGGCATGTCGTGCAGGGAGGAGGAGGGCTGGAGGCAGGGGCTACAAGGCGGGAATGGTGTCACAGCTGTGAGGGGAGGGTCAACTACTCCCCCTCCACATCCCCTTTGCTTCATTTGCTGTGCAGTTAGTCGGTCATCAGACCCTGTCTCCTCCTGACAGGACTGGCTACCACACTATCAGTGGCTTAGCAACCACACCAAGCAAAAACCCAGACATAGCTCAACAAAAAAGAAATTTGAAAGATAACGTACAGACCATTTTACCATAGCTGTGTGTGTAGCAGTTTTTCTCAGCAATGAGGGATAATTACTGTCATTTTGAGTCTTGGACATTTCATTTTCAGTTGGAACTGAAGTGGTGTAGATAATCTGGTTAATTTCTAACTAAAATGTAATTATACAAGAACTGATAGAAATCGTGCCCAAAACTGGAGAGATGGGAAGGTCCACACCTTGCTCGATACCGCATTTTCATTACAAGTGAAATAGAAGTCTTCAGCCTCACAAGACCAGGCCAGTGACTGACAAAGCCCTTCTTGATGAGTAAAATAGGTTTTACCCTTGTTTTGGCAGATAGGAGGGAGTCCCTCACTACCTGACAGAGATGCTGACAGCTGGCCCAACAAAGTCTGTATTGCAAGTGAATGTGCAAAAGGCTGTCGGCCCAGATGCCAACCCCGGCCTGGTTCTCCGAGCTTGTTCCAGTCAACTGGCAGATGTCTGCTCTGACGTGTTCAGCTCGCCCTGGCTCAGGCTGTAATCCCCACCTGTCTGAAGATCACCACCATTATCCCTCTAACTGCCTCGTATTGTAGCTCTCACACCTGTCAGTCTGAAGTGGTGTGACCCATATCAAACTGCCTGTGCCTCAGAGGATGCAGGGGGGGAAAAAAGCTCAATCTATTCAAGGAATGTTGTTTGTTGACTTTCTCTCAATACCTAATACTATTCCTTATGAGCTCTCTGGCAATGAGCACCTGCAATCGGATCATAAGCCTTGTGATGGACAGGCACCGGGCAGCGAGAACTGGAAGTCACACTTGTTCCACTCACATCGAGAACACAGGCCCCCACAGGGCAGTGTGCCCAGTCCTCTGCTGATCCACTGCCTCTTTTCTTATGAATGAATGGCCATGCACACCTCAGATGTGTGGGCGATGTGTGCTAAGTTGTGACGACACAGTGGTAGGACTGATCACTGAAAACAATGAATCAGAAATCTTCTGGGAGGAAGTGAAGAAAGCCATCTCTCCCTTAAAGGCTGAGGAGCTCATTGTCAAGGAAGACTGGTGTAGACAAAGCTGAAAAAGACAGAGCAGTTCAGTACCTAAACCTGCTGAAGACACTCAGTAATGATGATCCATCCACCACTCTCATGCTCTCTCACCTTCAGATACTAATGAACTGTTAAAAACCTACTAATAGGACAGATTACTCTTCACTCATTGTCCAGAAAATCCAAATTTAGGCATCTTAGGTAAAGGAGAGGAAGCCAGGGTGAAGATTTGTAGAATCAGAAAAAGGTTATTGATCCCTGCAGGGAAATTGCTTTATTACAACTGAAACAACACACAGTTAGGAAGTAGATAGTAAAATTAACCAACGCAATTTGGGTAATGAGTTTTTTCAAAATGTTTCCATTACTTGTTTTTAAGTTTGCAATTTCAAATTGCGCATTAAGCAGGTTAATGGAAATGCAGCTAATGACAACAGTTATGCTTGTTAAAGTAAAACGTCTCCCATCCGCCGCTGGTATGTTTCAGCCATAGCGCACTTGTCAGGCTAATAGTGAATTGTGATAGATTGGCGACCTGTCCAGGGTGTACCCAACCTTCGCTCACTGTCAACTGGGATTGGCGGGGGAGAGGGGGGAGAGAAAAGTTCCACACTGCAGGTTTAAGTGTAAGGGTTAGGACAGTCTAAAAGATGATTAAATGACCTTTGAACCCTGGCAGAAGAGGTGAAGAACTCCAGCGTTCTTACTCAGCTTCTCAGAGAAGGAAATGTTCTTGTTGTGAGAAGTAAGAGTCTGGTGTGTAGGATTACTTGGGAACATTTCGTATTGGTTTTGATTAGAACAATGCGGTAAAGTCACGAGCAATCCAGGACCGTGTTCCCTCATGTATTCATTATTCATTTATGCAGCACGCAGCTTTTTTCTTTAGCTGAATAAACAGGTGCTGTCATTTTTGGTCTTATTTTCATGTGCAGAGAGGTAGCACTGTACACAGTGTGACTAATGTACTGAGTCACAAGTCTGGAGCTCTAATTGAAACTATTCCAGGAAGAGTAATGTGTGGCGTATGGAGTCAGGTTAACACGACCAGGTGGAATATTATCCAGGCCAGCTACAGTTTACAGCTTCTCCATGGTGACGGCACATGTGCTAATCACAAAAACATGCAGGAGCAGCAGCCTGCGAAGGCCTGAGGTGATCTGTTAGAGATGTTTAGAGACTCCATCAGCTCAGTTGAAGAGGGTTATTATCCAGTGGTGTAGTCCAGTTTGCTCACATCCTGCAGTCTTTTGTTTGCCCCTGAACAGGATACCATGAAGCTGGTGTTATTATTTTGGCCTTTATTTAACCTCTCTCTTTGGTGATGTTTCTTCACTGCTCCTCCCATCCGACATCACTTCACTTCAAACAGGTTCACGTTGTGTTTTTCTTTTAATGAATTTAAGTTTCTGTTGGTGGGGCTGCTGTCTTAATGCCAGCCACACACTAGAAGACTTTTAAAAGACTAAAGTCTGTCACCCTCTCGTTGTTTGTTTTTAGGCTTCAAAAATTATGTGGTGTTCATTAGTGAAGATGATCCTGCTGAACAAAACATGAATCATTAGTATCATAAAATTTTGCAGTTTATTTTCTGCAATGATCCAAAAGCCCATTGGCTTGTTGTCAAGAGAACCAGATGACGGGAGTGCACCGCATCTCCAGAAAAACTCTCTGTCTGTGACAGTGAAATCGCTTGAAAAGTCATTGGGTGTGAGGTAGGCATTAATAACTCCTTTCATACAACAACCTCCTCCTACAGTGATGGCAGACAATGACTCAACAATCCTTATATGGTTTACCCAGCATGAAATGACTTCACATTCGTCTGACAGATGGAAGAACAAGAGCTAGATGTCATCAATAACTGGTAGTGCTTCCCTGCCACATGAAGTAAAGTGTCCAGGTTCAGCAGTATGTGGTGCCATAACTTCCACTCTGAGATATCTACCAGGCAGGCAGTGACACATGCCTCCACCATGCCTCCACCATGGGGAGATGCAAAGAATAATTGGCGGTCGTAACCATAGTCGCGTTACTCGAAGCCATGGAAGTGTATGACAGTGCCAAGAGCCGTCTGACTGGCCTGAGCCTCCTACCTACTCAGCCTTTATACAGTATATTACCAAACTAACTCCCAGTGACTGAAATGGAAGCATGACATTGATTCCAGCCACCACTGGCAGCACTGAGGGCTCCTCAGCACTCCACGTAGTGAATGAGGAAGAAATCTGGGCCATCTATGATTTTCTTTTTTTTACTTGAACTTTTATCTGTTTTTCTAACACATAGAAAAAATCAGGCAAAACATTTTAGCTACATACAATGGAATATACAATGGAAATACTTACACATGGTGAAAAAAAAACTAGAGGAATTGTATGTATCGTAGTGAGATGAGGGTCTACACAATAAGCTAAACATAAAGTATAGTTCAAGCTGTCTATACAATACAGTTATACATAAAGATACAAAAAGAAGAATGTGTTGTTCATGTTATTTTAGGAGTATGACTCAAGATTCAGGAGATGATACTGAAGGTATATGACTGTCCACAATTGTTGTTCCTCATTCTAAACTTCAGAAAGATTAGATGCAGCTCCTTCCGTGGAGATCGTCTCAACGCATGTCTGAAGTCACAGTCCTTCTTTCAGCTGATCTGCATCCTTTCGATGTGTTGCAATGATTGTCTTTTAGCTGTCATGCATCCGGTTGTTAAATTGTGTTTGTTGAGTTTGAACCAGGTTCCTTTGACAGTGTAGCTCAAAAGGCTCATTGCTGGATCACAATGGACAGTATAGCCACTTATGTTTCCCAAGGATTGTGTAACATTTTCCCAGAAGTTTTGAACTTTAGTGCAAGCCCATACCATATGATGAAAAGGGTTATCTTGTTTGCAGTGCCAACGAAGATCAGAATCAGACACACCCATCTTATGTCATCGAACAGGAGTGAAATATGTTCTCTGTGCAAAATTATGATTGATCATTTTATTCTTCACCAATTTAGAAGTGTTTTCCGGACATGACCCCCTTCTTCAGTTTCCCAATTTCTTTGAACTGCCTTCATATTTTCTCCTGATGTTTTATTCGTCATTTTCTATAATTTGGATGCAATTTTGTCCTTCTGTTTGACCATCAATTCTAGTTTAGACTCGATATCTGTCAACCTTGGTATGACTGCAGCTCCCCCTAAATGTTTGATCCGTGACATGATGTATTACCCCGGTGTGTAGGTCATGTTTTCATCATGTCACACTTGTTTGACATAGATTTATATAAACTATCTCTGGTTTGGTAATGGCATCTTTATGTGTGACAGTTATTTTACTGCGGATATTTCTCCAAAACACTGTCTAAGTTGTCTGAGGCTCAAATCCAGGGTTTGAACACTCAGACAAACCTTATGCAGGATACACTGCCACTTCTCATTTGTGTGTATTTTTCATTCAGTCATGTTGAGCCCAGTGGTCTGTTGACTTTTGTAGAATTTAAACTTCATTTTTGGCCCCAGAAACTCTGTTCACAGACATTAATAATCTATTAAATTTAAAGTCGTAATGACAGGAATAGGAGGCAAAATTTCCGTTGATCATTAGTCCAATGCCCCCACCCTGAACTCCCCGGCGCCACTGCTTTGAATGGCAGACGTTACAGGCCTGAAAACTAATTCATGAGAATCCTTGGGGGAAAAAAAAAAAAAAATCATGTCCTGTGTTGGTGGCTGCTGGTTTTCGCCACGTGAAGCTAAGCTCCGAAGTGTGTGTGATGTTTCATTGGCCCGCACATGCTGCCCAGCAACAGACAAGGCGGCTAACTGAATCACGGTGAGGACCATCTGGGGAGCTGAATGTGTCATGCTGTGCCAAGCTGCAGAAAAATAACTCATCATCGCGCTGCCCTCAGAGGAAGACAGAAGGCAGAGGAAAGCAGCGGCAGCCATGCCAACGACGTTCACAATGCCTCATTATTATGTTGAGAACCTGGGACGGGCCAATCACCACCTGCCCTTTCATTGTCTGTGTGCTGGGGTTCGGTCAGCACGGCTGTCTACCACACTGACTCTGTTTCTGTGTCAGAGTCAACTCAGATTTATTTTGGCTTTGCAGCAGCATAATAAATCTCCCAGCAGTACAAAGTCAGAGTGGAGAATACTTCTTTCTAATTGGCTGGCAGGTGTCATATAAAATTGCATACCAGGATACCTCATGCATATTCCATTTAAGACATTAATCAGCATATATTAGACTGCATGTAACCACAGCAACAATACAAATAATGATGTAGTGCTGTATAAAGGGTGGCCTTCAAAATAATGTTTAAATCAATAATTACATCAGTACTGTATGTATTGTTTTCAGGTGATTTTTATTTTAACTTAATATTGGAAAGTTAAAGTTATAATCTGTAACTTTTCTAAAAACAACTAGACCTAGATTATCCCAGATGTTTGTAGCGCTTTTCAAACCTGGACAATTACGTGATTTTAATTATGGTAATGGTCCATTTCATTTGGTCAGGGACGTAATATTCCCTATGCACATGCGTCAGAGTTGCTGTTGTTTGCCAGAAGCATAAAAATTTACTTTTTATCCAGTTTTAAGCCACTTTTCTAAGACGTCTTAGTTGAGACACGTATTTTAACCAGATGAAGTTATCAGACGTCTGGTTCTTAAAAGCCAAGCAAATGTTAGACAGCTCAGCTCCCAGCCGCTCCGAGACGTGTCTGCTGAACTGCGTCAGAGAATCGCTGTTTTTTAACATGAAACTGCTTTTTGCATGTTTCTACTGGTTTTAATCCTCTGGTCAGTTTGTTATGGAGAGGAGGAGACCTCTGTGGATAATTCAGCTCCAGGTAAAAACCTCCCTGAATGACTGACACTCGACAGCAATGGTGGTGAAGACAATAATCCTATGATCCCAAGCTACTTCACAACGTCACCAAATGCCATCTTTTGTTGTTGTTTTGATTGAAAGACCCCTAAATGCTAAATGGCTCACAAATGTAAAAGGCTCAATAATTTATTATAACTGTAGCGGCATGTAACCAGAGCAACAATGTAAAATAACTTACTCTGCCTAGTGAGAGTGCCTTTATTGTGGCCTAATTTCAGCGGCGGAATTATCCACATTTGTGCTTTAGTGAATATTTTCAGCAGCAGGGCGCTGTGTGTGTGTGGGATTGAATGTTGACTTGAGCAATGTGTGGAAAAGTTCACATTAAATATTACAACATCAAAGAAAAGTTTAACATAGAAAAATAAAGTTGATACGCCATGGTGATGACATGTATCACAATCTTTTAAGGTGATGTGCTCATTTCATATGTACTCGGTATACAGAGAATTTTCTATATAAGCTGCTGTCATGTCACACCAGTAGATGTTCCTTCAAAACCCTTTCCACTTGTCACTACCGGTCTCTCATCGGCTTTCTCTCTCTGTCCATTCACATCCAGGTGGTGACAGGGTATACTCTCCTCACTCTTCTCTGGGGTATCTTCCCATCAGCTCTTTCCACACTTCAGTGTTTTTGGATCAAATGTGTGTCAACACGGGGTTATTGACTTGTTAATAAACAATGGGATGGTGATGTAAAGATCACAGTTTGTAGACTTGTTTCTGTCAGGAACACTTCTGGTGGAACGTTGTTGTCATTTTGTCGAATCTTTTTGAGAAGAAAGTAACATCCATCACCAGCGCCAGTCCAATCATTACTGCTCCAAGCTCGTTAGGAGTGTGCGTCTGTGTGCGCGGTGACGACGTGTGATTCAGTCAGACATGCCTGGCGTACCGGCTGTGTCTCTCTCTGCGTGATGGGCTATTTTATCATCCTGCTGTCTGGATGCTCATTCTGCTTTGCCGCAGAGTGATGGAGTCTCGCTGCAGTCCAGATTGACGTGACTCACGGCCCAGCAGGCAGCCTCTTCCCTGACCAGTTTGTCTGCTGCGGTGTCATCTCCCACTGACTAACAGCACTTAGAGAGGATGGATGGTCAGAGAGAGTCACAGCACTGCTCTCATCACGATCACTGCAGCCTCCAGACACTCGGCTACAACAGTTCAACCACACAGCTGTTCTGCACAGTTAGCGTCATTGCTCTTTCCCTGTATTACTGTTGTTTTTTACATTGTTGCAGATGGTTTAACTCTTTTATCGACATATGAAATTGGGGCTTCATGTGTTTCAAATACTTTGAAATATTATTCAAGTTAATTCCTAAAAAGAGAATCAATTATCTGTGGTAGTTTTGAGAAATTAAGTTTTACTTTCAGTTTACCAACAACAGCAGGTAGTTTTGTTTTTTGTTGGTTTAAATCCATTATGTTTTAGCCCTGCGCAATTTAACTATGATTAATACACAGATTACTTTTGATGTCTCTGGCAATGTGGAAATCTTATGTTGTCACATTACTAAGGGCAATGTTGCATAAGTTCACACTTTACAAGAGCTGGCTCAAAGTTAAGAAATTCTTTTTCAGTACTCCTCCTACCCATCCTTCCTCAGCCCCTAGTCACTGCCATTTGACAATCTCATTAATTACTGTTTACTACTACAGAGTCACAGACAGAGATTATTTGTAAAAGCCAAGGATAAACAGTGTGTTTGGAGCAATGCAACGGTTTCCTCATGGTCTGAACCTTTCATAATAATTTCCTGTGATCGTCGTTAATTTGCAGATATTTCAAAAGACTGATCAGATGTTGCAACTCATCATGTCATTTCAAATTTGTTGCTGATGTAGCTGACACATGCCCGATGCTGAAAATCCTCAGGTGCCACCATAAAACACAGTTCTTCTTCTTCTCATATTCTTTGGCGATTGGTACTTTTTGGTGCATTACCACCACCTTCTGGCCCGTTCACCATTCGCCAAAAAATGAGCGCGTTCATGCACAGCACTGACCAAGGGTTAGGTTAGATGCCTGAATAAACTATTATTCTTTATTATTTATTCTTTATTTTGATCCCTATTAGCTTCAGTGCCGTGGTCACTAGTCGCCCTGGGGTCCACACAAGAACAGCAATAATGAAATCAACAAATATTTAAAATCACGTAGTATCAGTTAAACAAGAAAAGGAAAAACAAGGCAAACATAACCACCTACAGGGAAACCTGAAAGTGAAGTACCAATGGTGTGATATTCATTATTCATATTCACGAGACGTGTATTTATATGAAGTATTGGGTGAATTATGTGCTAGGGACTTATTTCACAGCTCACAGGTTTTTTAGCCTCATAATCATGAAGAGCAGCCGATGGTTTAGACTTTAGTCTCTTCAGAGTTTAATGAGAAGTGATGAGCTCAGTAGGGTTGGCTGCAGTTACAGTTGGTTTGGGCCTATTTTACTCTGAACACTCTTATTCTGTTCAGGCTTTTAATCCGTTTATAATCAGAATGTTACAAGCTCCATGTAAACGTACCTGTTGGCTTCTCAGAAATGCAGGCAATAGCGGTACCATACATGTAATAGTACAGTGGAAAAAAAAAGGTTTTAATTTGAATTTGAGTTTCTTGCATGTGTCCACAGGTTTAACACACTGTTGATATGTGTTTATGAATGGACAGAGGGTCGTGTCAGTGTTCGATGCATGTTGAACCATGTTGGCGGGGCATTACAAGTCTTTGCTCTCAAAAATATTCTGAGTGGAAAAACAAAAAAGGTAATTTTCATGGATGTTCACTCATTTTATTTTGGCATGAATCTAAAGTTCCCAAAATACTTTAAGTTTCCATAGTCTCCAAGATAGAACAACTGCAGCTGTTACCTTAGCCCGTTTGGATGTCGCCAACCTGCATGCTGAATAGCTTTCGGGTGTTAGCAAAGACATTACATTAACTTTTAAATTTGAATGCATCTACCTTTGCTGTACATGCTCCTCCCATCCAGAACAAACAACCACTGTTTCCAATGGGTTTTGATCTGTGCCCGTTAAAAATCAGAAAGGTGTAATCAGTTTCACTCTAACAGGTGGACCAAAACTAACAGGCCAGTGAGAGAGATGCCAGTCCAGCACCGTCTGTACACGCCTACACAGTCCTGACTGTACAGTCAGGCTGAACGAAGCGAGGCCACCAGGTGCTGCCAATGCCTCCTACAGTCAGCTGCCTGTGGGCGGTTCCATTTTGTCGAATGCTGTTTCCTTGATACTTCCATGAATTTCGTTGTTTGGTTTCATAAGTGTGCTGTTGACGATAGGAGTTTTAGATTAGCAGTAACATGATCAGCTGCAGTTTATGCTAACTGTTTTTACAATAAATACATGATACATCATATTGAAGAGCCGTGATCTTCCTCCACTTCCAGGTGAGCCTGGTTCTGCCAAATCAGATGTCATGCTCATTGATTGCTACAGACCCCAGTTTAAGAGACAATTGACAAACCAGACCTTTGTGTGGTAGATTAAGAATGTGAACATCATCTTCCTACATAGCTAGCTAGCTCGCTACCTAGCAACATTCCATAAAAATAGGACCAGAAAAATAGCCACAAAAAGTGGCGTCAGGTGTGGATGAGATTAATGCAACTGCACTGGTTATTCTATATTGGTGTGTTGAAATAACAACTCCATAAACTTTCAGTGTTCATTGTTTCAAGCAGATGATACCCAATATCTATTATAATATATATCTATCAATGAAGCCAGATCAGTTAAGTTCAAGCATTCTTTAATAAAGACCTGGATGACCTGCGATTATTGTACTTGGCACCCAATCCCTCAAACACTTTATCTAATGATATATTTACTCTACATCGCGCTGCCCTGGCCTCCAGGAATCTCAGAGTTATGATTGGATATGTCTCCCAAATAAAACAAACTACAAGAACTGCCTTTTTCTCACCTATGTAACATTGCAAAACTCAGGCACATGCTGTTTCTAAAATATGCAGAAAAACTAGTCCATGCTTTTTTAACTTCTAGGCTGGATTATTGCATTATTGCTTGATGATGGTGCTAGAGGAAAGTACATCAAACTTTCACGGCAATCCATCCAACAATTGTCAAAAATAAAAAACAGATGAAGAAGGGGAACTTGCTGGTAATGCTACATCAAAAGTCTGCTGCTGGTAGTGCTAGAGGAAAAGTCAGGTGGATCCCAAAAACAGTAGAATTCATCCTCTGAGGAACACGATCGCTTGTACAGTGTCATGACAATCAGTTTGAACTAAAAATGGTGGACCAAATGACTGTATCATCCATGCCACAAACCTTAAAGTTCCTCTCCAGACACGTTTTAAACTATGTAAAAAAATACATTTATATGATTCATATTTGGTTTAACATGGTTTTCCCCACATGAAAGGGAAAAAAAAAAACACCACCAAATGATTGATTTTCATCGCAAGGGGATCAACATTTAGCTTTATGGCTGTGAATTAGATTTTCAGCTTGTAACAGAATAAACTATATTTTTGTGAATCACCAGTGACACTTAAACGTTTCATAGATTGTCACAGTTTTTTCGCTCTGCCTTAAATTGATTCTTCTTTAAATGGTCAGTTTTCTCTAAGTCTTTGGACAACTCAATATTCTTTTTCACTTTAAACACTTCACTAGTTTGTTTTCTTGATCGATGAGTCTGGCCGAAGACATTCACTGCTGTTCATGATAACTTCTTCATGGATCCACAATCCTCTCAGCACTGAGCAATGATCTTGGATGACTAAATGTCAAATAAATGGTTATTTGTCATAGACACTGGGAGGAGGGTAATGTCTACTGTATGGTTGCCTAGGAGCCAACACACTGCTGTGGCACAGATCCATTGATAACAGTGGCTTAGGGACACAAATGAAAATCGTGTCATATTGATTAGGCATCCAACACGCTGACGTTCCACTGGATTCCTTTACAGTTGTTGATTGTTAATCAATGGGTCTTCTCCCCTGATCACCGCCAGCCTGCTCTTTCACTTCCAGTCACTAACACTTAATTAGCCGAGGGAGACAGTTACCATTGCATCAGTCAACATAAGGGAATGTGCTGCTTCATTTTCCGCCCCTGATACATTAGGTGATAGGTGTTGGTATGGTTTTGTGTGTAGAAAAAGTTGAATAATGTAAATTCTCATATACAATGGAACCGCTTATAGTGATCATGGTTACAGTGGCCGACCGATTATGTGGATCAAAAAGCTTTGGAAAGAATCGTCCCTATACAAACGCTGTTTAGATAATTCACGCAGTATGCACAGTCCAAAAGATTTTAACCCATGTGTCGTCCACATAAAACAGTGGCTCGGTGCTGTTCCTCTGAAAGACTTTAGGACCCTGCTTTTACTTCTTCGGTGTGGTTGGCCACAGTGGGAGATACTGGTGAGCCCATAGCACAGCCATGCTGTAAACCCTATGTTGTACTGGAAATAGGTGGTGTGTGGGCTCCTGACTGAGAATCTTCACAAAGATCTCATGGTGGATCAATCCTCAGGGGTTTCCACACCTCAGGGTCCAGTGTGTCCAGTAAAAACATTCAGTGCCGAAGCAGGAAGTAGCATGGTGTTTGGTTTGTGAAGCTCCGACAAACACGTAGATTTTTGAACATTTAATCTCCTCCTGTAGTTATTTAGAATGTCAGCTCCCTGCATATGATGAAATCTAAACCTTAATGAGATTTAATAAGTAATTTGAAAGGATTCAGATATGATAAATGGATTTGATACTGTATTCAGATTTGATGAAGCGCTGTTGAACACTGACACTCGTGTGTCTTCTGTGTTGGTGAAGTGAGCAGTAAAGGGTGTGGACGTCACGGTGGTGAATGGGTTTGAAAGGCATCCAACTTTTCCGTGTGTTTGTTTCGCATCACATTCCTGCAATTGATGTTCTCCTTCTTTCAGGAGAACCTTCACTCTAATCCACAAACGGCGGCCAAAACAATGAGAATAACGAGCCAGAATTTTCATTTAAGACTCTGTTGACTGATGTGTCAACTGTCCATCCACTCATTGACCTCTGCTGCATTCACAACACTAATGACTGTGTATAAGAGCCGACGTCTGAGGCTTTCACAACCACACGAGCCAGCGCAGAGGGTGGGTGGTCACAGGAAAGTGTGTGTGTGTGTTGTGAGAGAGAGTGTATGCCAAGCAGTCTGTCAGTGTGCGAACTCTTGGGTGTGTGTGCACTGTAATCCACGCTTGCTGCAGACAAAAATGCACCCACCCCCACCCCACACAACTGCTGCACACGGCTGCTTGATTTCAGCTGTTCTCGCCCACCACATCCACATGTTTTTATTCACATATTCATTCACCTATAGAGTAGAAGTTCCTGAGACAAGGCCAGGTCTTTCATGAGGCGACTCTGTTCATCCTTCAGTGATTTGAAGCTAACAGTTCCGATTCCTGTCAGTTTGGGATGAGTAATGTAAGTGGTTGCAACTATTGATCAAAAGCTTGAAGATTAATCTGACAAGCAGATTTTGGCTCCAGACAGTCTCCCTCTGTGTTCAACTTCATTCACGAAGTAATGGCACCTTCGTCAACATTTTCCTGCACTTCCTGTAACATAACTCTGTGGTGTCTCTTTGTTACACCTCTCCCAAATGCCCATGTGCTTCATTTGTCAGACAAAGCTCTTCCTGAGACACACAAGGCAAAATACAGCTGTTTTCACAGGCTGAGTAAGACACCAGTAAAAACACATTGATGCGTAAAATCGGCATGAAGCATGTTTTGTGGTGTGTGTGAATGATTGACAACTGTTTTAGGGGTGTGTATCACATGGTGAAATTAAGGAATGAACAATGAATTATTGGAGTATGGTCTCACTGAATTACATTACTGTGAATTTATCAATACAGTGGGTGCTCATGAGGATATTTTAGGTTTTCATCAACTGGGAAGCAGAGGCACATGACTTGACTCAAGTCAGACTTAAGGCACAAGGTTGAGGACTTGACACTTGCTTGGATGACACTGATAAAAGACTAGACTTCACTTTGACTTGGTATTCATGACTTAAGACTTGACTTAGACTTGAGACAGATGACTTAAAAGGACTTGACTTATAGAATATTTACATTTGTATTTAAATGTGGAAACTGGAACTGATCATCAGAATTTGACTTGTGGCTTGATCTGAGCAATGACTTGTCTTGCAGCAGAGATTCGACTTGACTTGTTAGATTTTCATCACAGTAACATGGAACTTGCTTGTGACTTGAAGGTTAAGATGTGAGACCTTCTTGTTGCACATGTGTGACTTACCACACCTCTGCTTGGGGGGGCAGGTGGAGTCAGAAATAAAGGCATGTCTCTAATACAAGCTATACGTTGTGAGCAGTTTGGAATCTATACTGTATTGTTTTAAAATAAATAAGCCAGTAGACAGCTACAATACTGAAATACTTACTTGTTAATGCTTTAGCGATAATATTCCAATAGTATCATATGAATAATAATATAACATTATGAAAGGTATCATTATACATAATACTTTTTACATGCATCATTTTACCTTTTACTGCTTCCTAATACTAATAGTTCTTTAAAACCTTTACCATTGCATTCATATAAAATTCAATGAGAATCGATGCAGCAGAACCAGAGACATCATCTATGATGTTCCACACATTTGTCCCCCTTGTCAAAACCTATCGCCTACATTGCCCGCAATGCAAATTGACTGCCATCGGTTCACCTGTCGATTTGGGTGGTGTGCTATGCTAGTAGCAGTTAATGTAGCCTCAAACTCTTAGTCATAAGCTAGCATGATGAGGAATGGGTTACAGAGGTCTGGTAAGTTCACTCTGTCTAACTCAAATCATTGTAACAATGCCAGTTGTGTATCTGTATTATAGTACAGTTTGTTCAGCACACGTGTAGTATCATACCATATCTACAGTTGAATCAGATAAGGTCAGTTTTTCTGTCAGGCCTGCAAACACAGCACTGACTGCACCCACAGAGACACATGCAGTGACCCACCTCAGTCTGAGCACAACAGGGAGGGAAACACTGCTCTGCAAACCGCAATCACAGGAGCCTTGTTATTCCAGGTATCAGTTTGTGGAAGAGCCTGTAGTGAATGTTCTGACGTAGCAGGTGGGGTAAACTGCACGTTTATGTTTTAGAGTACTTCAGGATGTAAGCTGCTGGAGAAGTTTGCAGTGCCCTGCGTTATCCTCTAAAAACAGTTTAATTTGAGATGGTTTCAGGTCAAACAGTTAAATCAGCTTCTGAATACTAGATATTTTATGGAAAAATTGCAAGATGCCTGAGGGGCATATTTCCCCTCAGACACTGGATTAAGTCTACTGTGGTATTTGTTTATGTGTAATATATGTATTTGCCTGGTGAGTGATACCACCCTGAGCATGAGTGCTTTTAATTAGAACAAATGGCCTTTGCACGGGATTGAAAATAACCTCTTGGCCAGGTTCAGCATTGTATAAATGGAAGTTAAGAGAATCTGACAAGGACAGAAAATAATTTGCATAAGGAGATGAATGAATTCCTCCTCTGTGCACACAGTGCTGTGTGCTGATGAGAAATTGTGTTCAGTGAAAAGGCCCTCTTTTATACACTACACTGTAGGTGTGACCAGTGTACATATGTTGGCACTCTCCAACTGATGGCTCACCAGTACTCCCATCCATCCATCCATCCATCCATCCATCCATCCACCCATCCATCCATCCATCCATCTACCCTTGCTTTTTGGGGGATGTTTGAACTCACAGCCTCTCTGCCAATTGTCCTTGTCCAGGTCATCACCATGCTGGATGCCAGTCTGTCACTGCCAGCTGAAACGCCCCTACCCCACGCCCCCCTAAAAAGCATTTGGCATGGATTCTTCCTGTGCCTGCTGTAGCCGACCCTGCTGCTTTCACTTAATTAAGTGGCAGGGAAGCCCTGTGTGGTGGTGGCATGGTGAGAAACGTGGAGGAATGAGTGGAGACAGAGAGGGAGGGGTGAGGGTGGTGGTGGGGGGGGGCGAGAAAACCCTCCGCGATTTATAACTTCCATTTGCATAATGGGATTAATAGGACCTCTGTGTGTATTCAGCAATGGTGGGTGAGTAAGAATAGGGAGGGGGGTCATGGCAGGGGGAATATAGATCAAGGCAGAGCGAGACAAGTGCAAGAATACACCTGCTTGACTGGCCAGTGACAGGAGCGGCTGGATCACCCCCCCACTGTGGGGTTTTGATAACATGGCCTCTGGGGACGGGGGGGGTTGCATGGAGGCGATGGGGCCCCGCCACAGTGAGCAGACCTCCTCCTTTAACCCCAAGTGTGCTGTGACAGTTGGACCAAATTGTACATCTCATTTATTTACCACGGAGGAGCTTGAGGCATGTATGTACGTCTCCTCTGAGGCCTCGCTCAGATGGCCTGCAGTCTGGGCAGATGGTAAACAATGCTGCGCTGAGCACATTATCTTATACAAACTGTGCTCTCGCCTTTTACACACAGAAGAAATTCCAGCACCACTTTTTAAAAAGGGAATTGTTTTCTAAGCTTTAACTGCTGGCCTTTTTTTTGATTAATACGTCAGTTTTGAACATTGATGAGGACAACGTTGGAGTTGCCATGTTGTTAAAACTGAATGAAGTCTGGACCAAAAACACAATTTACTGACCCCTGTGTTTGACATTGGCCTTACATCCTCATTGTATGGGGTCAAACAGAACCCACTGCTGTATGTCTAAAAAGACTAGATCAAAGACTAGGCTGAACCGCATTGTAGGCTATTTACATTCTGCCTAGTGTCGCCCGTTTCAATCCTTTATCTGTTTGCTTCTCTCCCACTCTGCTCAGGGTGGGCGCTGCCATTACTGCTGACTAAAATACAATGGCAAAAGGCGAAGTGTACCTGGAGCGCTTTGTCTTCACAATGCACAGGTGAAGTGAACCACAACGTGGACTTTAAAAAAACCCATTTCAGGCGGATGAACATGAGTACTTAAACATATTAAAGTAATCAATCAAATGTATCTAATGAAGGCAAAAAAAACAAAAACCCAAATCATCTAAAAATCTAAATAAGGATCTTTCAAAGTATCCTCCATTCCCCAGATTCTTCCATCCATATATTTTCTTTATTCCTTTTCTTCTGTGAATGTCTCTCTGTCTTTCTTTGGAGATGTTAAGATGCTGAAATCAGGCCAACTTACCATCACAGACGAGCCATAAATCTCTCCTCCAGTTGAGGCCTTTTCGCCTCTGTTGCAGCCCTGACCATTGTTAAAGTGAAGGCACCGCTCCAAGACCAGCTGTCGTAGCAGAATACACCCCTAACCCTCAGTGGTACAGTAGAAACTGAACCCCATCTGTGCTGGACCTCCACAGTCACGTCTGTTCACTGTTTGCAGTCCAGTGCCTCTGATGACGCATAGGAAACTGAACTGGTGTTTAAAAGGTGGCGAAATGACGGAGGTGGCAAAGTTCAACATCAAGTCAAAAGAACATTTACAGTTGGATATTGTGTTAGATGAGCTATTTGATTCAACGTCATAGATGGAAACAAAATGTTACAGGTATGGATGCTCAGGACACTATCATGGTACACATTTCAAAGTAACCACCGCTGACTGTTGGTGGAAGATGGGACATGAACTGAAGTCACAGTCAGCAGCCTCTTTTATAAACAGAGATCCTGTTGTATTGTTGTTGAGAAGACGCCTCATTATTCTGCTTGTTTACACTGAACCGGGCAAAGTCATCATGATGAATCAGAGGTGTGACGGGTAACACATACGCCACTTCCACCTTCGCTAGAACAGTTATTGTTGTTCTAACAACAACAATCGTTTGAGTATAGATATGACTCACTCCAGCTTCAGCTTAGGGAAGCTTTATCTCACAGCGTCTGCCACATGAAATTAGACTTTGGTGTCTGCACTGGTGCTGGAAAATAAATCTCTTCTAGATACTGTTTCAAATATACAGGGACCGAGGTCCAGGAAAAAGCCACAGCCTTGTGTAGCTTTAGTGTAGCTTTCTTGGGGTTTTAAAGTTACAATAGGCAATTTCTGGAAATCATGCTAATGTTAGCATGAGACTCTGAGGTAAACCACTCCACTTGTCTTACCAGTACAGTGAAGAAAGGATCCGAATTTGATCCGGTTAGCTTACATCAGCTCTGATACCATCGGCTCAGGACTCCTCTTACCACAAGTCAATGGTTCAAAAGCCACTCTGTTTTTCTCTTTGACTTTCATGCTCATTTTGAGGCCCTCTGGTGACAGTGTGGCCCTTGTCAGCTGCAAAGTTTGCTAATGCCTGAAGCCTACTATAGAAATCAGCTGTGTCCCAGTTCAGGGGCTGCATTCTTTGGTGGCTGCATTTGAAGACCAATTGAAGACCGTCACAGTGCGACTAGACTGTCCCATTTTGAAGAGACCAACCTATTCCAAGAAAACAATTTGGCAACAAACTGGTTTCAGCTCAGTTCAACAGCTAATGGTATAACTGTTAAAACCAAGGGGCCTTAAAAACTCAAGTTTTTGTAGCGCAGCTGGTGATGCAAAGCGAAAATTCTCCATAGGCCAGGCCATCTCATTTTGGATCGGCCTCCTCGGTCTATCAAGGCCACTAAAGGGCCAGACCTTTTGCAGATTGCTTCCTCCGAAGGATGCGGTCCCTGAATTGGGACAAAGCTATCACCCGTGGTTCTGTGTTGCATTACCTGGGAGCATCACATGTGGCGCCTTGAGGTAATCTTAAACATAGATTCCAGATATTGCCTAGCTCCAGCTTTTCAGCTGTGGGGATTTGATGGTTTTCTCTCTCTTATATGACAGTCTGAGTATCTTTGTTGGACTTACCATGCATCACCTTGAAATCATAATAGCTGTTGTTTGTCACTTGATGACTGTTGAAAGTTTAGATTTTATATGGATCTTTAATGATGATACACACATCAAACTAGACATTCCTCACCAAGTGGTAATAGCACATCATCACATCAACACCTAGTTCATGTCACAATGTTGGTCTGAAGGATGCTGGTATGTGTATGCTACAGTTACACAGGCTGTCTGGGTCACTGAACACTGTGAACATTGTACTGTGCACCTGAGAGTGTTTGTTATTCCAACTGTACGCAGATGGCTTATAAGCATGAATTTCAATGTGATAGTGATCATGTGTACTTATGAAGGTTTGTTTTACCACGCTGCACTGCTCTGATATGTTGTGAGCCCGGTGGGTAAAGCAGGCTCGCTCTGTGTTACTGAGAGAAGGGAAACAATGAGTCCGGGGGATCACGCCAAAATCCCCCATGCCTCGTTCAGCCTCCAGGTTGCTGGAGTGCCACCTCTAATTTAATTACCTCCCCCTGTCTGACAGACTCGCTGCCTGCGCTGGCTGCCGTCCCTGCATTACATTAAACATACACACTCTCACATACATCATGAGAGATCCGTTGGGGAAAAAGCGCAGGCGGCAGAGGCCAGCCTTTCAGAAATGAGGCAGACTAGCGCGAGTGCGTGCGCACACACAAACACACAAACAGCGGCATAATCCCTTCTGAGCAGGTGAGAGCTGTGCAGATGCTCTTCAGTCGGCAGGAAAAATAAGCCCTTAATTACCACCCAGTCTGTCTCTCTCTCTTCCTCTGTTGCTCTCCCTCCCCCTCATCCTCCACTCCTCCGTCGCACTGCACTGCGGTTGCGGTGCTTGCCTCAAGGCTGGTGAATGCGGCGCAGGGCTCCTCCGAGAGTCTTCCCTTGTTATTATCCTTAAACAAGCAATTACAGCGAGTCCCTGAGTTGAGCAAAATAGAGAGGGCACACCCACAGAAAAGCTCTGGGTTCCTCAGACAAACGAATAGCAAAAGCACTCACGGGCAATTTTGTTTCTGGAATTGGCCGCACACTCCCACCAGCGCCGCGATGATGGAAGAAACGGTATGGTAAGCATGAAAACCAGTGAGCGGGTGAAAAGAAAGCAAAGTTTAAATAGCAACGTCTAAAACAGCAGGATTGCTATGTTTGACATTAGACGGTTACGAAACACATTCTTCTATTTTTGCGAAGGCATCGCAGTAATTTTCCTGCTGTCTGGGTTTCGGGGAACAGTAAATTAGCAGGCAGCAGAGGCCTCAGGAGGGGCAGCTCCGGTTCAGATGTTCTGCAGCCGAGAGTCTGAGCAGGCCCGGTCCATGGAGCTGGCAAAATGGACTTGTTAGAGTCCAGGTGAAGCAGAAGGGCTGAATGTTTTCAGTGACCTCACACCTATCACTCTGAAAACCTGCCTGACAGATGGAAAATTACTGCAATAAGTTTCTTTATTGGTTACTTGATCCAGGGCTGTACTGTGAAAATCTGAGCCCTGTGCGTACGCAGTCTCAAAGGTCATTTACCTTTGTACAAATAACTGAGTGGACAGGCGTGTATCTGTAGCGGTTATTAGGGTCATGAGTAATGATGTCTTCACAGTTCATTTGAGCAAAATAAGAAATTCTTTGATACTATATGTGGTTCTGGCTGGACAATCTGAAATCCAACAACTATACAATTACTGTGTCCTGCTTTATTATGTCCTTGTTTTTATTGGTGAAAAAACATGATAATTAGAAAGTGACGCTGTGACTAGGAAACCATAAAACATAACAGACAGACAGTTCACGTGACAAAGTGTATATAAAATGAGATTTAGGGTAGAAGAGTGTGTGTGTGTGTGTGTGTGTGTGTGTGTACACACATGGTAGTATGTTCTGAGTCCATCGTATACAACAATAATGATAATAATATGGTAATAGAGATTATGATGAACACTCTTATAATAATAATGAAACAGTAAAATATTATTTACAAGTATATACACAGACAGTATCATAATAATAATACAAGAATAATATATAATAATAATATAATATAATGTAATAGTATATAATAATGATAATTATTATATTCATGTAATAAAGGTGGGGGAGAGGCCACACCAGAACGCCAAGCAAGGGGGCCCCAGCCCGACCACCCAGCACCTCAATCGGGGGCCCACGCAGCAGACGGCTGGGGAGGCACGCTAAGGGCCCACCCCCCCCTATTATGTCTTGGGACTACTTGACATTTGCTTTACAGATCTCCTGTAAGTGTCAGCTACTGCCAACCACCACGACTCGCTGTTCATAAAAACCACACCTGGAAACAAGTTAAACAGACCCTGCAGGAGTGAACTTAACCATGTGAATCTTTGGGTGTTGGGGGTGGGTGGGGGTGGCGAATGTGGTTTGACTTTTTATTGACGAGACCTGTAACCAATGTGTTGGATCAGCTCGTCAAAATAACTGTCAGTAACAGATGAAATTAAGCAAAATTATTGCTTCAGGGCCGCAATAACTGCTGCAAGATAACTATAGATGCACTCTTATTCACTTTCTTTAATGTTTGAGAAAACACATTTGAAGTAACAGTTTATTTCAAATTTAATCATCAATTGATATCTATAGTCCATCGCTTTTGGACAGACGTGTGTTTTGATTACTGCGGCCATCCGAGTTCCTGTAGGGGGAGCGTGGCTCGTTCATTACATTTTAGGACTTGAAGCCAGAAACATCATGTCCACTCTATTTCTTTCTATTTCCCCCTTACCGGTAAGAATAATAGCGGTAATATGTTCACGTGTGTACATGTGTTTTCACTTTCACAAGGAAAAACGTTAATGGTAAAATATCTGCGTCAAGAATACCTGTAGCAGGTGAATGCATGATTGCCTGCTGTTCATTTTACAGCGCCCTCACCTGCTCTGTCTCTATTGTAATTGATATTTTTATTCACAATATATTTACTTGAATAAATATTGATAATCCAGGATGACCCTGGCGTACATTCTCACTCTGTCTTTTTTAATACTACCACCAGGGGGAGCCAAAGTTGGACAATTTCAAATACTATATATGGTGGTTTTAAATGTAAAAGTACTGGACTTATCAGTTGCAGGTTAGTCATAGTCAGCACATGGAAAGTGGACTTGGTTTTGGATGGTTTGACCACACACTGACCAGTACTTTTTTCTTTTTGCACTCCGACTATGTGATTTGAAGCTTTCCCAGAGCAGCTCTGTTACCGGGCAGCTTTGCCTCTACACACTTTCTGTTCCCTACATAACACTGTGCGCTGTGGTCTGGCAAACATTACTGCCAGTTCTACCATTGCCCCCTATAGTACGTATTCCCCTCTCTCCTGTTTGCTTCCTTGAAGTTACATCACAGGCATTACCTCATTGCGAAGCGCAGCGTAGTCTAAACACACTCACTGTGATGTTGCCATAACAGTGTGTTCCACTGGCTCTCAGCTCAGTCCGGCTTGTCCAGCACTGAGGCAGTCCATCACTCATAAAGCTGTAATGCCTCTCACCAGAGAAGCAGAAGTCCCCCCCCCCACCCTCCCCACCCCCCACCTCTTCCATTGCTGTGATGACGACAGATTGTTTTTCACGAGAAAGCCAGAGTGGAGATGGATTCACCAGATGTGCTGTATTAAATAGACAAATGGAGCATGGGAAAGCTCTTTATAAAAATAATGGTGCAATTTGAAAAAGAATGACTTCAGGACTGAAGACTAAGAAAAGCATTAGCTTTTACCTTATTGCGAGTCTTGTTCAGTTAGTAGATTCATGATGAGAGAGGCTGAACTTCATGTTATGAAGAAGTCAAGGCAGAGGAAGAGTAATGGGTGTCTTTTTAATATGTTGTGCAGACAGCAGGGGTGCTCAAATATGTCCAAGAGCTCAAATACATCCCCAACTGACATAATGTAGTCCCAGGGACCCATATGAAAAGATACTGTTGTTGATTTATTATTGAGCTGTGTAATCCTCTACGTTACATGTAGAAAGTTGGGTGAAACGATGGCCTTAATCTTAATTCTTACGTTTTCAAGGAGAGCTTCTTTTCTGTAGCTGTGACCAGACAGAGCATTACTCTCTTTGTTGGGGGTTCTTTGTGACACTTTCCAGAGCCCCTCTGTGCCCCCATAGGGGAATGGGGGGAATGGGGGTCCCTTCAGGGGCTTTTTGATTTTTTTATTATTATTTTTATTTTTACTACTTGTGACCATTTTTGTGTTATTTTGTCAGAAATTGCAAAACTGCAAGTTGTGTATGTTTTAAAGGCTTCCGGTTTTAGCCCCACTGATACATTTGGATGGTTGAAATCATGGGGCGACATCAGCTCATCATTAGAGAGGGGAGAGGGGCATAAGAGAGGGGCATAACTGTAAGTGGGTATCACACGCTGCTCCAGTATATTTGCATCACACTCCTCCATGAGAAGGTTTGAGAAGCATAATTCCAGCTAAGCTGAATATCATGTCAGACATCTGTTGTCTGTGGTAGTGAACAGTGAGGAACGCAGCAGCATCTAACTGGACTAAAGTGACATTTGCAGAAACATTTACATGATGTTTAATGTGCTGCAGCTGAGCAGCTAATTGCCTTTCTGTTCTGGAGGACAAAAATAAGTGGTGACATCATGAAACCAGAAATTTAACATATACTGTACATTTCTCCTTTTTGGTTTCAGATTTTCTCAAAGAGATTTACAAAGCCGATATGTACTGTATGCTGTAGCAGAAAAACTCTCTTCAATTTCAGTTGGACTTCAAATTCAAGAAATGCATCCTTCGTACCTGGGAAAGGAAGGATGCAATGAGTGGATCGATCCTTCATGGCCCAACCTATTCCAAGATTCATTGCATACCAGCAATGAAATAGATCGTCTCATTTCGGTTCACTTCTAAGTCTAAGAGGTTTTCGTAGGCCACGCCCTCGTGGACCGCTTCCTCCAAAGGACATGGCCCCTGAATTGGGACACAGCTATAGTCTGTCTCTCACTCTCTGTCTCAACTCACTCTGAGAGAAAGCAAATGCGTGTTTCACAAAATGTTTAAATATTCCCCAACATTTCTCAAGAGTAAATTCTAGGAAGATGCTGTTTATAATCTGTAGCTCAAGTTTTCAGATCAGACAGATACTGACCGATGAGTGAACCAGGCATCCTCACAGGGTACATCGTGTCTACATCACTAATGAAAACTTTGTCAAGCGCCAAAGGGAAACATACAGTATCAGTTGAAAAGTATGAATCTGTTTACTTTAGGCTTCAACCAATATAAATGATCATGGTTTTTACAGGAGATACAGTATAAAGATAATCCAGTATACTACAGATACTGATGAACTACATTCTGGATGAATCTCATTTTCAGAACTTATTGAAAGAGAAACTGTGTGTGTGTGTGAATGTAATTGTTTGCTTTTGGAGTTGTAATGAAACCAGATATCAGACCTTGATGCTATACTCACTGATATTTTGCTTGTAATCTTATTTCTCTAAAACAACTTGAGGAGTTCAGCAGAAAGCTCATCACTGAAGAGTATGAGCAGTTAAATACATGCCAGTGTGTTCCAGTAATACTAATGCAAAAACACTTGTGTTAGTGGATAGAGAATGATGCTAACAAAGACTTAATGGCTCAAACAGTACTTGTGGTTTTAAATGTTTTAGACCATTAACAGCAAATCTGGAATATTTTATTGCTGATCATTTTCCAAAGCACACTGTAAGTTTGAAGATTGATTTTCTGACTTCCGGGCAGCCACTGGTTCTACTTCATTCCAGTATGGTATGAATTTCATCACCTGTTTTTGTCAGCATTATGGTTTAATAATATAGTACATTTAGATATTTTAAACACTGGTGGTGCATTCAAGGTTTGCCTGACATCCTACAGTTGCAGTTGGCTGATTGCAAAGTATTGCATTCATGAAATGTGTTGCAGGAAAATCAAACCTGGAAAACAAACATAAATCTTTTAAAAAGGTTATTACTGTTCTTGTGTCACAAACAAGCATTTCATAAAGCAAAACACAAAATGACTAAAACCTTTTAAGTCACCATCATCAGTCATTCTCAGTGTGAACCCATTAAGACATCCGGCTCCCTCTAAAACCTCACCATTGTTTGAAAACAACCTCCTAAAACCTGAGGGCTTTCTGAAAAACTTGATGTTCACTAAAATCTCTATTACTTAGGCTCTTAAGCAGATAGAAACATGAAATAACTAGAATTAGCGCCATGGGGTTGTATGTCTCCATCAACCAGCCAAGTTGCAGGTAATATGGTCACAACCTCCCCTTGAGTGAAACCCACAGCTTTATGAAAGAACCAAAGTTATTGGTGAGTTCTGAAATCACTCAGAGGCTGAACTGAACACAGACACACACTCAGTGCGTAAGATTGAGGCTAGTTTACAGCTAACATCTGTGGAGTTGGTAATGAACTATTTTGGGGCAAATAAACACAAAATAGTCAAGTGGTCGAGTTCATGAAATTCACTTCATGTTGTGTCAAACTATTCTGCCTGTGCTGTACGATTCTGCACATCATAATTTATGTCCAGTTCCTACGGTCAGTGCCAATGCAGGAAATAGTGGATCCTTTATGTAGTGAGATGGAAAGTAAAGCGGCCAAAGTTGCATGCCGTCACGGACCTACAGTTAATCTTTGCATTTTTATAAACCTTTAAGGTCCCATATTTTACACTTTTCCACTGTTTCATTTGAAGTGTTGATATCCATAAGAAGATATATTTGTGGTTTTAAGAACCAAAAACCATTTCAGTGTAGTTTTACATCTCCTCTCCCAGGCTTCTCTCTGGAGCTGTAGTAACAACAGGTTGGTAAGCCAATCAGAAGACAGGCTCAGAGCCCGTTTTCTGATTGAACCCAGACCTACTTTACAATCAAGAAAGACACCTTATTATCACTTTATGCAATGTGAATTATTTGGGACCTTTAACTATTGTCTTTCCCTGACTTAACAAAGTGTTTTGTTAACTAACATTAACCATAGTTTATTTTTCACAACCACAAACTTCTACCACAAACTTTCACCATAGGTATCTGCAGATACTGTAGAAAGTAAGACTTTTGCTGGCATGTGATGTAAAAAGAAAACATTTGGAGTGAAAATAATAAATAGTGTTTTGCAAAACTGTCCAATGTTGACGTTCTTGTCTGGCGGCAGACGTGCCACTCTGAACCTGATGCTTCAAAGCCCAGTGATTGGCTTGATATTTGATGGCCTATGGCATGAAATAAGTCTCTTGAATATTTGAACAGCTTTCCAGCACATTTCCACCATACTTACCATGTTCCTTGTCTGGACATTAACTCAATGGTTGGCAAGTACCCTCTTGTGATTTCAAGTGGTCAGGAGCTGCCAAAACAACCAGAGAAACTAGAGAGAGCATGGGTGTTCAGGACTACACACTACAGACTGACGCTACAGACTGACGCTACAGACTGCCCTTACAAATCTGTGCCGGCACGCTCTCAGATGTTGAAGAGGAGCTCCACAGATGTTACACATCACAGTATGTTTCCAGGTGTTGAGAAGTCACAAACAAGTTAAATCTTCGAAATATTCTCAAGTGAGGTCACTTGAGTCTGTGTCGGTTGAATACAACAAGTAGCGTAATCTGGGCGTGTGGATCTCTGGGGCAACTGCATCGACTGCAAACCTTTTTTTAAACTGTCCACCATGAGTCGGACAGTGTTACAGACGTCCAATCAAAAACAGCAGAGTGCTTTCTAAACTTGCAGTCTGAACGGTGCTCATATTTGTGCTGACTCAGTTCTTTTGTCATTTACATATTTTGTACTGGATCACCGGGTCCATTGTAATAAACTACTTCACATGCCCAACTGTTAATTCTCTCCAACTACTGTTCAGAAATGAACAGAAACTATTAGATGCCTGAAAGAAAGGAAACCAGTCGAAAATAATGTGCTTTGGAAAATAGTTAAAAAATAAAGTACCTGAAACTGTAAAACCATCAATGCATCAGTCTTTTCAAAATGTTTTGTATGTAGAAAATAGTGTTGCATTTGACACCCTTCAATTTATTTGTAGAAGAGAATTAATTTACTTTTTAAAAATTCTGAGACACCTCATGGCCCCTACAAGTCACATCTGTTTTGCAGAAGTTGACTTCCTCCCAAGGCTCCCAAAGACTTGATAGCTCTGTCAGGGTTAAACACATAGCTTGTGCTCACACACACACACACACACACACACACACACACACACACACACTATGATGAATCAAATTGAGGGTTGCTAATTATAGCCTGGGGAAAGTTTTGCCTTTTGCTCGTCATCAGCTCTCTTTGGGAAGAGCAGAGAAAGAGAGGCTGTTGGTGGGGGGTTGATGGGAGGTGGGTGGTGGCTTCTTTCTCTCGGCATCCGGCCTGTCCTCTCCCTCGACCGTACATGCTCATTGTGCACGCTCCTTGCATCTGGACCTCTTCAACAACCCCCACCCCTAAAGCTCTGCCTCCCTCCACTGCTACATTGTCTTTCTTTTTGGTTTTAGAACATCAGGATATGTTTTTTTTATCCGAGTTGTCCTTTCCTCCTTTGAACAGCCTATTCTTCTTTTCTCGTATGGGGGAGCATGGCTGCCTGTTGTCCCACAGCATACACAGGGAACATGTGAACCAGTATTGTGTGTAGTGTACTGAATAATTTGAAGAACAAGTTTCAACCAGCACAATCAAGAACCCTTTGGCAGAAAGCATTTTTTTCTCTCTTAAAGGATAAGTCATGGTGTTATTCTATATTTGTGGTATTTGTGGTCAACAGATCGCTTGAATAGACTCAAACCAACAATGTGTTAATCCATCTGTCAGTACTTTCAGACCTACCACAACCTCCAGACAACCCCAAGCCCCTTGGTTCCTAATGAAGAAGTTAACTTCTTCTCAAAAGGTTCAGTAATTTCCTTAAACAGCTGCTCACTGTAGTTCTTAGCTAATGTTACTCAAGCAGGAATAAATTTTGTATTTCTTGGGGACTATTTTCAGGGACCGAGTCAAAATAAACTACTGTGTGTGTGTTCATGATAATGAAGGAACATGTCACCCAGTGCAACAGTGTGATTGAATTTTAAATTCAGATTGGCATTTAAATAATTTTAATTTCTTTGCAAAGAAATTAATATATACATCTTCTTAGTGTGTGTGTGTGTGTGTGTTATCAGTTACTTGTAATAACTAAGAAGAGGAAATTAAAATTTTGTCCAGTTTTCTGCGGTGATAGTACCACGAGTTTCTGGTACTGACTGACAGTGTCACTAGCCTAGTTTGATAAATGCACCATATGTGTGTGGATAGGCACCAAAAACCATGTGTTTACTCCAGTTCCTTTCTGTGATTTGAAACACAGAGCAATGTATTGAGTAAATGGACCTTATTCTATAGTGCTTTTCTTGTCTTATCGACCACCCAAAGTGCTTCACAAAGGAAGCCACATTCACCACATTCATTCAGTGCCTTTTTCGACGCATATAGTTCTGTTCTACCACACACAAACACATTCACAAAATGATGGTACATTAAGGGCAATTTGAGGTTCAGTATCTTTCCCAAAGACACTTCGAAATGTGGACTGGAGGAGCTGGGGATTGAACCGCTGACCTTCCAATTGGTGGACCACCTGCCCCACCTCCGCCTCTGCTCCACAGCCACCCCTAGGCTTCATGTTGCTGTGAGTTTTGTCAATGTGGTCACTTGCTGTCATCACATCAGGACCTATGAGAGGAAGTTTTCTCTGCCACAGAGAGGCTCTGAACCTCTCCTCTGATTGGCTGTTTTCTGAGTGATCAAATGAATAAATATAGCAGATGTCAGGAAAGCACTCACATGGAAACACAGCAAAACCGAATCCTTCAAGTTTGGACGTGGGCTGGGGTTGGGGCATGGGGCATGGCTGAGCGATGCTTTGTTGTGACATCACAATGTTACAGACTTCTTAATGGCTCGTTTTAAGGCTCAGTTTCTGAATACAGGCTGTGTGCATGTCTCTGTGGACTGAGCGCTTTGATACTTTCACAGTATTAATATAGAACATAGACCTGCTTCATAATCAGAAAAGATCTAAAAATCTACCTTTATACAATAGGGAACCTTTAAGATTTTAAAACAAGTGCTTTAAAAACCAATAAATGAAGGTTGTAGATACCTCATAGAAAAAAGTGGGGGTGGACATTAGAGTGAAACGCCTCTTTCCTGTGTTTGCGTGTTCTCAGGACCCCTGTGTGATGTCGGGGCATGGTGGTTGGAGATAAAGCTTGGGGGAATAAGGGTGTAAAGCCTGAAGCTGTTAGTCCAGAGAATCCTCCAGAAGCAGGATGCAGCCCCACTATCACCCTGTTTCCTGTGTGAATAGAAACCCAGATCCAGGCTCCGTTCTGGGGATCCCCCTCACACACACACACACACACACACACACACACACACACACACACACACACACACACACAAACACACACACAACCACCACATCCTCAAACCCAACCAGCCCCTGGCACCACATATGCATCTCCTCCAGCCCTCCGCTGTCCTCCCCCTCGTCTCTGCTTTCCCTCCCTGGCCCCTAATTGCTTTTATGCCTTTATTCTCACAGTGTGAGAAGTTTGACAATGTACATAAACGAAATTCCAGAATAGCAGCGGGATATGGAAAAAGCACATGTGGAAGCAGTTTGCCACCCCTCTGGAGAAGACGGGGAATATGCAGTTTTATAGATTTGTTCTGAGCAGAGAAGGATGCTGCTATTAAAGCTTATGGCCCACTTCCACTCGCCTTACAGGGACCAGATCCTTGCTTTTTAGGCCTTGTTGCCCTACACAGGGTTATGTTTAGTGGACTGACCTGCTCATGCGTTTGTCACTGATTAATGGAGGTTCTTGTATAACTACTCTGCCTCATGCCAATTCACTGTGGTAATACAAACTGAAATTGTTCTGTATCCAAGGAAAGTGAATTCCTCATGAAGAGAGCAAGGGCACCAACCACAAACGACTTGGAAGCATTCTGCCACCTGACAGTGATTAGTGTTGGGCAGAGCATGATGCTGGTTTGTCAGGCCTCTGTGTATGCACACATGGAGGCTTATCAGTAAGGGGCAGGGTATACTCCATCAGAAGTAGTCTGTAGGACGTGTTTTCCAACCAGTGTTTCTAGTTGTTCCAAACGGCCGAGTGAAAGGCTGGCCGTCACGGGGGGGGGGGGGGGGGGGGGGGTGAAATAAAGTAAGTATGGGATAATAGCACACATTCACAGACAGGCTCTCTTGGATGACATTCATAGTGTTCAAATGAAAAATTGCAGAAATAGTTGTCAAGAATGAAAAAACAGATCTACAGAGAAAAGTTCAAACTGTGGCTCCTTCACAGCGTGAAATGGGTGTAACTGTTCAGAAAGTTACAGAAATAGTCGAACACAGCCCCCCACCCCCCACAATCTGAACTTGGAAAGGTGTCAGGGGAAGGGGATTCCGAAGCTATTTGACTGTCCGACAGGCATCTCGGATGGAGTATATTGGCCCCTAAGGCCTAACCTGAGAAACTCTCACAGACAGTCAGCTCTAATATATGTCAGCCACCTGAGAGATACTGTGCTTATACATTTAATAACAGTGTTTCACATACACATGTATGCACTGGTGTAATGTGAAAAGTTGTCATAGTTGTGTTCGTGCCAAAATGATGGAACAACCTTCACAACTAACAGTGGCACATGGAAGTAAAACCTGTTCAAAACGTATAGAGTCAAATTATGAACAGACACTTCTTTGGAAAAGACGGAACAAAGTTGATAAGGGTTACCAGCAATATAAAGTAATGCTTTTTCAAAACATGTGGAACAACATAAGACGTAGTTAACCCTAGTTTGTGCCATATAAAGTTGTCATTTTTAAAAGTTTCACCAAATACTACACAGATTCAGAATCAGCACTACCTCAGCTGACTTTTTTATGTCACTCAATAAAGACCTAAATACACACACAGAATACATCAAAACACAGAAAGTTGCACACATTTGTGTGGATTGTTCTCAAGGTGATTTCTTTATCTGTTCATGAGTCATGCCCAGTCTTTTGAGCAGTATTCATGGGTGTTTTTTTTTTTCCTTCTCCTTGAAAAATCAGCTTGAAAACCTCTGCTGCACTAAATATCTCATTGGTCAAAATTCTGTTGGTTTTCTGTCACTAAAATAAACTTAGAACAACTTCTCCTCCCAGTTGTTTTGGTATACAAGCAGCTGACAGCCAAGCCCTCTAAATCATGCAATCTGATTGGCGTGACAGCACCCACTGAAGCTAATAGGAGTGTCCAATTTGTAGACAGACACAGAAGGAAAGCAGCAATGCGCCAGGCAAATGGTGGGACTATCCAAATCTGAATATTAGTGACATTTAAAAACTCTTTCTTTGAAAAGTATCAAACAAAATTGAGAGCAGCCAATGGTGACACTTGAACGTAATATTTCTCCACAACAGTAACAACAGCATTTCTCTGAAAATAGAGATCGAGATAACAGCAACACAAAGTACATTTTTTTCACATGTAAGAAAAAAAAAAAAAAGAATAGTAACACTTGAAAATAATAGTAAAAGTAATTTTTCTTCATAAATGATGGAACAGCATTGAGAACTGGCTCACAGTGACATCAGGGTAATATTTAGAGAAAAAAAAACAAAAAAACTTGACAGGTAGGTATTAAATCTGTGTGGTGGGAGTATGTGAGGGATTTTGTACAGTGGTATTACTTGATTATTGTTTTACTATCTTTACTGTTATTTGCCAGAAACAGCATCCTGATCCACCTATTGCCTCCGTACAAATTCAGTAGGAGCTAAAGGATTTCATCATCCTAAATACTATTGAGGAACCTCAGTGACTGTTCAATAGCAGGTGATAAAACAGGCTCCAAACAGCAGAATTACTGGTGTATGTGTGGGCCTATTCTGACAGATTAATATCCCTATTAAATCCCTTTACCAGTAGATTAACCTTGTTTAAAATAGCTCTATGAATGCAATGTAAAGGCATTCACTGAGGATTTACATAATGCAGCATTTTGAGGAGCAGTGTGGGCACTGTTTACTGTCAGACACGTCTTTCTAGAATACTTCTATTGACACGTTCCACCAGCTCCACTCCTCGCCTCCACCCGCCCTTTTGCCATATCCAGACTGGCTGGAAGTGATGTCCTGTTTGCTGCTGTTTAACCACAGGAGAATTCGACTCTCATCGCTCCAATTGTAGGAGTTGAGGGGAGGGAGAGTAGGTGGTAAAGGTACAACCAGCTCCAGATGTGGGTCTGCAAGTAAATCCTCCCCAGACTGTAACGTATAAATCTGACGACTGAGGCCATAAAAACGGGTTCTCCCTGTGTCTTCAGTGGCATCCCACAGCCTCTTGGGTTACTCAGATTATTGCTCTATCTTTCACCGGTAAATAGTTGGCACCGCAGCCTTCCAGCTGGACCAGTAAAAACATTCCTCAGCACTGCAGCTTTCGCAACAGGAATTTTTAAAAATTTTTTCATCTCTATATATTGTTGCCCCGTCCTCTTCTTGAATGAGTCTTTGGAGGCTTTGGATTTACTCTAAATGTACTGTTTCAGCTTTTATAGTGCTGCATGCCTTTATAGAGAGTTTTTCGCAGGTAGGGCAGATTTCTTTCAACTCAGCTGTGTCCTGATGTCAGATCTGGGAGCTCATGCTGCATTCATGTCGAGACATTTACATGACATGAATAATTTGACATTCCCTTTTGTCCAAAGACACACAAATAAGATACAATCCAAGCCACAGTAGATCAAGCAGAGGCTCACGAGAATAAAGGCCTCAACTCTTAGCGCTCCGTGTTAACGGTCCAAAGCTCATGGAGCAAGTGCATTTAGGGCATGTCCATTTCACTTTTGCTATTTTAACAGCAGAAAGAATGGTCGCTGCGGCAGGTTAATGGTTCAAAAGGTAATCTCTTAGTCTCTGGGCGTAACATGCAATAAACCAATCAGAGTGCCATCTCCCTTCCCTTTAAAGGTCAGGCGTTTGAACCTTGCATTGCTATTATAATGACGCAGTGTTTCAAACAGAATTTGATTGTGTTTGTGGTGAGTTGTTTACATATTGTTACTGACCAGTGAGCCCAGACCTGACAATTAATTCATTTATTATTGTGACTCGGGTTAGTCAATTATAAACACAGATGGTGCTTGAAATTTTTATTAGAATTACAGCTGTTTTTATCCTTGATATGCTGCTCTGTAGAAAGGACAACTGTACCTCTTTCATTTTTAATTGAATGCCCCTGGTCTAGGTGATGATTTGGAAACTTTGGACTTTCCAGGTAGGTAACAAATTTGAGGTTTAGAGGGTTTATCAAACTAGACACGGCACAGTGCTTAAGAAAACTAATCTAATTATCACGGCAGCAATTATTTTACCTTTTGTTGCAGTGATTGCCAGATAATCTGTAGAAACATGGCATTCATGCACTTCAGTTATTTACCAGTGATGTGTACTTGATCAGCTCGACTTTTTAGCCATCCTCACGACCTTTCTTCTAGAACACCATGAGGTCAATATATCCGCTCATTCATACTCCCCAGAAGATGAACCCATTTCATTTCTGACTCTCCATGAGCTTTCCTCCAGCATCACTATCTTCTTATTTCCTTCCATTGGTGAGGCCAAGGTGCCAAAAATGTGTTTCCAATCTGAGTTGTACTCAAATGGGACATTAACATGGAGAACAACAGTTTCTGCTCAGAGCCTATGAGGGCTGTTTGAGGAAACATTCACTGACAGCAAGAAACTCAGAAACTATGAGCCATAACAGGCAAATCTTGCTTTGATAATCCGGCTCCACACGAAAACAGTGCAGTTAGAATTACAAATGGAACGACTACAGAAAATATTTCAACATGACATATCCCAAAATCAGTCTTATGAATGTTATCATTTTCATCCTGAGTAATGGACTAGCTGTAGAAAAACATTCTTATATATTTGGTGACATCACTAATAGGTTTTCTGGGGGAGTATTTTAAAACCTGGGTTTTGTTTGATTGCTTATTTTGTCATTTTAAGGCATCTAGATGATCTAAATTTAGTCATGAAATGACAATAGATGTGGAATGCCAGACTTTTTTTTCCAGCAGTATCTTGTTGACATCCAGTATGACGACAAGGCTCAGGCTTCTCTCCACAGCTCTGGCTCAGGACAGCATGTGGGTCAAATGTGCCCAGCATTACCCAGCTCTCTGGGAGAGCTTTGTCTTGCTTTTCCTACAACATATCTGGTTGAGCAGGGATTCAGCCAGGTCCTCCACATGCAGTCCAAGTACTGCAATTCCTTGGACTTGATGGCTTCAAGCGCACTATTGGTAAAAACGAACTTCTCTACAATCAGCAATTTTGCTAAATTCCTTTGAAAGTTAAGATAAATGCTTCAGATTTTTTCCAGTATCATCAATTTTTTTGTTCTTGATCTTTTGATATTATTTTCCATTGAAACAATTGACAGCAATGATTCTTGTTTCTGATTGGCTGCAGATGACTGTGTATAAAGATGGATATCTTGAGCGCAAGATAGCAGTGCTTGTATTGACGATACTGATTAGACACTTGATTTTTATCAGAGGGGGTCTTTAATACAGTTTAGGGCTGGGCGATATGGAAAAAAATCTTATCACGATAATGTTTTTCAGTTGATATCGATATATATCACGATATAAACTAAATCACTATTTCTGTAAAGCTTAAAGGTTCCTTTTTACTCTTAAGTGAGATGTGAAGATATCATAAGGTTAATTTTGGTTTAAATATAATTTTTTCTGTCAGAAGTTGAACATGACAAATATAATGTAGAACACTATACACCTGTACTTCAGGTAAATAAAATAGGTATATATATATAATAAACTAAAGTATTAATTGTGACCAGTGAAAAGCGTCTGGGACCGTAAAGTCTTGCATTGTGCGTGCTCGAGAGGATGGCACTGCTTCAGATGGTAAAAAAGATTCGTGGTATTAACTGTCTTTGTGGAAACATGTTTACGACGGTTTGCAGTGCACGATACTCTGCTTCTTATTGGACCTTAATTAGCTAAAGTGTCTCCACACTACCGAATTCCTCTGACCCTTCTTTTCAACGAAGTCCTCGTCTCTTGAGCCTTGGGTTGTTTCCATTGCGGTGTCTTCTTTGGTAACATTGTCGCTCGAGTTTTCGTTAACATTTTCTGTCGTCAATTTCTCTTTTATCTCACTCCTGACGTACAGGTGGGCAGGGCTGCAGTAGACCAAACATTAACATGTGTGCTGGTACCAGCTGCTGCTCCAACGCTCTGTGCTGTGTGCGTCAACCTAACCTGACGTGGCTGTAACTCTATTCCAGCCACATGATTGCTTCGGCCCAGCGCTATTCTCATTATCTTTGGCTATTCTTGTTTTCTCTCAAAACATGGATGAATGAGTTCTATCGACGTTGTATCGACCATGTCTTATATTTCTATTCTTGAAGAAAACTTATTTCGTGACAATTTTCTTTAGCGTTTCATCACTGAGCCCTAATACAGCTCAAACTGAGAAGCCTGATGTTGCTTGTTCTTGTCTTGCTATTAAAGATAGGGAGGAGAGATGGAAAATTTTGCTAACAGAACCCTAGTTGTAACACGGACTCAGCTAAGTACCAGACAGTAAGCTTTTTAAACCAGCCTCAAAAAGTCAACCTGCTTACTGTCACTGCATCTCCACTCACCTCCTGAAGGCATGAAGAAGGTCTGAGCTCAGTAAGAGATATGTGCGTGCTTGCAACTCATGACACAACTCTTCATTACCATCAAGTTAGCACGATTTCCTCAGAGGGGGGATTTTTTCTTCAAGACACAGATGGAGGGTCGGACCACAAAACGTCCCACAGAAAGTTAAATTGAATTTGGCTTAAGCAGAGCATCAAACAGCTGTGAGTCACCAGCAGCAGGACAGCAGTGTGGTCGCTGTTTGATCAGGTTGAGTTATCTTGTATACAGCATGAGGATAGTCAGTTAGTTTGATGACACCATGTTGACCTCTGTGAGTCTCTGAGGACACCTTCGGTTTTCTGAATGCTCAAAACAAAGTGAGGCCGGTTCCTTTGTTTAAAACAATGCAAATCCAACTCCCTGAACTCTGACTCACTCTGCTGCGGGAAAAACACTGAGTGCCTCTGTTTCACATAGCAAAACAATTCATCTTCTAAATCATTTGGTGCCCATCCATGTAGCCTCTGCTGCACCACACCCTGTGAATCCTCAATGTAAACTGGCTGAACCTCATCAAATTCGCATGCAGAGTGAAGCATTTTCTCTTTCTGTTGACAGATGAGAAGAAATTGGTAGCAGCATAGATTTATTGCTTTGCAGTTTAAAAGGGGCATAGATATCATGGCTGAATTTGGAAATATATACATGCAGTAAAAGTGTTTCAAAAGCATTTCATGTATTATTTTTAAGATAGTTCTTTAAATTCGCTTGAAAAACTGTATGTGAAAGGGATCAGCTGTTTTTTTCAGGGCCGATTCTGATCATTAGTAATCAATAGGGCCGATAACTGATATTTGGAAAAGCTGTTCCAACACAAATTAACTACTGCATAAGGAAACTCGCTGTGTTTCTGATAGTGATTCTATTATTTTGTCCACCCCATTTATATCAATGAAAGCTAAATAACACAAACACATCTGTATTATATAGTGCAGCTCAACGGTTACACACACAACATCCTCAAAAATGATCATACAGTTGAATCAACAGCTGTGTGTTTGTTTTCCTATGTTTTTCCCTGCCATTTGCAATGCAGACAAACAGCACCTGGTCACACATGACAATATATTGACAATATATTTCTACCATCTCAAACAATCCTGCCACAGTCCCCCCTGTGTTACCACTAAGATCTGTGCAGTAGCTATGAGTTGCCAGCTTTGCATGTCCTCTGCAAACTGGTGCTTATTATGATAAAGAGTGAAAGATGGCGGATACTCGACTAGGATCTAGCAACTTCAAACTGCATTACACATTGTTGACCAGCTGCAGCCCGGCAGCAGCAGCAGCAGTAGAGTGTGTGATGAGCGGTGGTGAATCCGAAATGGTCAGTTTCATATTATACGCTCACGTCATTCATAAAGTAAATTAACCACAGTTGATTTTGTTTGACAATGGCATCGTTTTATTCTGAAAAACCTGTCAACAGCAGCCTGAGCAAGACTACAGACAGATGAACTGCCGGTTCCCAAATGAGCCTTATGTCCGAGTGAAAGATCTTTCCCTGTGTTCAGGAGCTGAATGACAAGTTAACTGTATCAGTACATCTTCAGCTCAACAACATCCGTGAGTCATGAGACCAGTGTCCTCTGTAGCATTTGACTGTTCTGTATTTTCATATTCTTCATATCGTCACCTTCCTAAAATAATGGCCTAAGTCATGTTTTGACAAAAATGTTTTTTTTGCCTAAATCACCCCCTCATGATGCTGGCCACCTCTGGTAAAATCGCCTGAATCCTCAGTTGAGGGGAACATGCAATTCTACCCCCGGTTGTATAATGGCCTATGTCAAAAGTGTGACTCTTTTGTTGAGTTTTTTGTGTTTCCTGAAAAACCTGAAAAAATGACTTAGGCCATTATTTTAAGAGGGTGTCGATATGAACATTTGAAGTGAGCAGCACTGAGAACATGACGGTCACATGTTAAAATGTCCGTGGACTAGAAAGAATTTTGCCTTAAATCTGACTCTAACCTCATGTCAAATTCATCATCCATCAGTTGTTACACTCATGATTAACAGCCACTTACAAAAGCGCTATGAAAGAGAAGCTGAAGTTTGTTGACTTGTCACGTGAGCCCCAGCAGGTGTAGCTGTTTGCTGTGCGGCCCTGAGGCTCATCTGACCCTTGACCTCCTCAGGTTCAGAAAAAAAACACCTGCAACTAGTTCAGAATAGATTTAACATTTTTATCAGACTTAACACAAATAGTTATTATCTATTGTGTGGCTGAAGAGTAGGAATTTCCCATGATATTTTAAATGCTGTTTTGAAGATATTTTCCCTTATACAGTTGGGTTACGTCAGGGTTAGTTCAACTTTAGAACAACAGGGCCAGGGTTTAGCCAGGTACTGAACACTATGGCGATGAATATCCAGCTACCTGTGTGAGTGGTGCTTTTTTTTTTTTTAATAAATGTTTTAATATATTTTATTTTGCAAATTATTGTTTCATTTATATATTTTCCAGTTATATGATTATTTCCTTCACATTTATGTATTTAAACTCGAACACTTTGGAGATCCATATGTGCGTGATGCTTTTTATAACTCTTTCTAACAGTCTTATCTTCTAGAGAAACCTTACAGACAAAAACAAACACCTCAGGCAAACCGCAGATGTAAAAAATCAGAAATAATCTCAGTCTATTTACTCTTATCCACACTTGTGTGACAGCAGCCCTACCTCTGTGCTGCACTGTTTCTTGTTTGTTTAGTCGTGCTCTGGCTGTTGCAGCAGGCTGCAGTGGTGTTCTGGCTGACTCTGTAGTGGATGACACTTTGAACAGTGTGGAGATGATAGAACTGTGAATGGAAATGGTGGGTTTGTGTCAAATTCCACTGAGTCACCAATAAGCGGCGTGCCTCCCCTCTCTCACCTCCCCACATCTGGACACTGTTAAAATTCCTCACTGCTCATGCACACATGCACACACATACACACACAAACAGACTGTAGCACTGTAGCTATGCATACACTGTATATGTAACAATTTAGTCTCAGTTGTTTCACATTCTCACACTCTAGAACTCCTCACAAAACACACACACACACACACACACACACACACACACACACACACACACACACGCACACACCTCAGTAACAGTCTATGTGTGTGTGAGACAGTGTATGCATGGTGTTTGGACTGGAGCGCCTTATGTCAGGAGAATAACACACTGTCTGAGTTCAAATAAAAGCAGCCATGCCATTTCCCTTCATATTCCCCCGAAACACACGGACACACATTCCTGAGTATCAGTCCTGAAAATGAGTTTTATCTAAGAAGATGAGATCAGCATTTATTTCTGCTTTCAAAGATGATCTAAAGTGATGTTAAACAGTAATTTAGGATTTAGACATTAATTCACCACTGAGTCACTACAACTTCTGCTGAGGGAAGCGGTATCATATAGCTTCCCCTGCATAAAATGAAACTTTGATGTCTGCATTGAATATTTAGTATTTTACTTAATATTTAATATTAAGCATGAGAGTTACTGTAGAACAATGGCTTTGATGTTCAAGGTTTTCTGCAGTTACACCTATGACAACAGAAGTAATAAGTGAAATGAAAACTGCCTCGGTCTGACAGATGAATGTTTCTTCAGCTGACAGGTTCATGTCTAAGTTCATGTAAGTATGAAGCTGCAGTCAGTACGTGAGCACCTGCAACTTTTTCTCCAGAGTGAAAGGGAACCCAGTACAGTGCTGGTGTTACAGTCCTTACAGTATCAGTAGAGAGTACAACATTTCCCTCTGAAATGAAGTTAAATGCAGCATTTAGAGTAAATGCACTTAAGTCACCACTGCTAATGCAATTACTTACCTTCAGCACAGATGGAGTTTAATATTGTTCAATGACCAGGTAAGACTGAATTCCTGAGTGAAAATATATATATATATTATAGAAGCTAATATCAAAAAGGTAATTGGAGACGGTGATTTTATAATTGAAATGAATTGACAAGCCAACACTGAAAATGAAAGGGGGCGCTATCAGCTAGCTAACATTAAACTGTAACTTAAGGCAAAAATTTGAAATTAGCTAACATTAGTTACCCAAAATGCTGGACTGTTCCTTTTAAGGCCGACTTCATGAATGTTATTTGCATTTTGAACGCAGTGAGCCAGCACCACCAGAGGTAAAAAGTCTCTTGAATAACCGTGGAAAGACTTCCTCAGCCTGTCACTGAGAGAGTGAGTGGAACATTCAGCACCTTCAGTATGGAGGCAGGTGCTGGGACCCCTCCCCCGTCCCTAGGCTGACCCCAGTTTGAAGCCAGTCAGTCACCGAGAAGGGGCTCATAGCTCCGGGCGCATACCACCTTAACAACTCCCCCTCTGTTTACCTGTGAACTTGAACTCCATTCACAAACTGGTCGGACCACTACCTGTGTGTGTGTGTGTGTGTGTGTGTGTGTGTGTGTAATTGCAAGTCTGTACATGCAAGCAGGCATATATAACTTGGGTCTCTGTCTGCTCACATGTTTCAGTCCGTGTGTGTGTGTGTGTGTGTGTGTGTGTGTGTGTGTGTGTGTGTGTGTGTGTGTGTGTGTGTGTGTGTGTGGAAACAGTAGCTGTGTGCAGTGCTGTAGCCTGAAGGTGTAAGCTGTGGAGCCTTTGAACTGGCTGCTTTAACAAATAAATGTGAGAAGACGTCTCTTCCTTCTCTCCCAGTTTTCATTTGCCCTGACTAAATATTTGCGGCCCACCTCCGCACATACAGTACACGCAGCCCCACCATACTTTCCACCATCTTCATCACATTCAGCTGCGCTAGTATGAGATGGTGCTGTACAAATAAATTTGAATGTGAATATTTCCTCTCATCAATGAGAATGTCAGGCAGTGGTAACTGAAAACATGTTCACAAGTAGGTCTGCAAATATACAGGCATTATGTGGACTTTACGTGATTCTATCGCTATTCTATCGCTATATATCACTTATTGCTTCAAGGACTTTAATCTAGTAAAAAGGATTAAGGTTTGAGTATGGCCAAATTACTTTTACTGACACATTATTTAAATGGTAATTCCTGTTTATTAACAACTGGGTTTTTTTATTTATTTATTTTGTGTGTGTGTATGTGTGTGTGGTTTTGCCCTGATTTCTATTGATAACATCTTACTCAGCTGAGTAATTGGTAATCTGGAAACACAGCAACATCACTACAATGAAATCCGACGAGGCAAAAAAAACCAAGCAGTCAGGTGATCAAAAAAAAATGAGGAAACTATGGGAACGCAGTTTCACAATTGGTTGTCTACTCTGCATTAGGTTAGTTGCAGAAAATACTAGGAACAAGGAACAGCAAAGACAGTTGTATTGTTAAAATACAGAATTAAACTGCACAACAGCTGCTAGCAAAGACAACACGGTCAGTAACACTTGTATTTCACTATCCATGTTTCCCTCACCACTGGTAGTTGAGGCTGCCTCTCCGGAATACAACACAACCCTTGAGTTTTCAATCTACAACGGACCTCAGCAGTGTTCCCAGTGCAGTGGATGCCAGGAGTAAATGTAACAAAAGTGATGCATTTAAACTAAATGTAGATGTACCTTTAGTAACAACAAGATGTCCAATGTCAATGACCATGTAGGTCACAATCTGGACATCACAGTATTTGATAGTTATTCCCTGATCATGAGAAATTGAGTTTATCAAGACCAAGGTTTTGTTGTGATCATTAACTCACTAAGTTGACATGAGTAGTAGAGTAGTAAGAGAACAAATTGTGGCAAAACTTCTTTAGTGTCGTTTTGGGAAACAAAATTTGAGTTTGGGAAAAATCATGTCACCAACGCTGATACTCTGTGGAACCTACAGTAGTTTTAACCATTGTTACATTGTGTTTGTTTTATGCACCATCTCGTTGCATTGCTGCTATTTTCCATCTTACAAGGCTCCGACCTCCTCTCTGTTTTTAATTAGTTTTCATATGGTCCCTTGTGGTTATTATGTACCTCTCTCTTTGTTTGCTTTCTCTCTGAAATGTCAATCCAAAAGGATTCTTCTGCAACTTGAAATACCTTCAAACTCTGCCTCTTGGTCCAGTGGGAAAGTGGTTTAAGCATGGCAGCCATGCTAACTAGCTGCAAGCTGCTGTGTAGGATCGCTGAATAAGTTTTAAAAACATACATATACTGACCGCATCGTCTCACTTAGAGGCTCCGACAGGACTCTTGTGTAGGTATCATTGTCTTCACATGATCTGCCATCTTGGCAACAACATCTTGTTTTGATCTCTCGTGGGTTCTGTTTGATCTGGACAACATTAAGTTACATGTACTTGTAGATACGCTCATTCAGAGTTACGTGCCTCTCTTGTAGTCTGCAGACAGACCCCTCAGTGATCTTTGGGAGAGGTTTTTATAGGTATATTTTTTAACTTCGGACAGAGCTAGGCTAGCTGATTCCCCCTGCTTCCAGTCTGTATGCAGTCAGACAGGAGTCAGGCTAACCACATCCTGACTCCTGCTCTGTACTTAACACACTGACATGAGAACGATGTCCATCTGAACATCTCACAGAATGACAGAAAGAAACCAAACCAGAGTATCTTCTAAAATTCTGAACCATTTCTTTAGAATATGTTTCAGTATAAACCCAAGCAGATTACATACAGGTTTCCAGGATATTACACAAAACCAGAATCCAATGGCATTTTACTTCCAAACTGACACTAAGGAAATATTCCAGGAAATATGGGAAAACATTTTTTTAACTAAGCCATATATGTTCCGGAAAGCAGCTTTGAGCTTCAGTTTTGGCCATTTCTATTTCAGACCCCCCCTCTCCCAAACACAAGTGCACACACTGTAATTTTGTGTGTATTATTAGGTCCTCACTGCGTTTCCTTTTATATCTCCATAAACATTTGTAGAAGACCGCCAAACACAAGTTTACTGCTTATAGCTGCACAAAAAAAGAGAAAATAAATCTATCAGACACTCTTTTGTATACCTCCACTCCCACATGCACAGACTTCTTGTGTTAGCTGTACACACCCATAAACACCGTGGCCTTCGAGGAGTGTGTATGGCTGAAACCGTTTCATTCTAGATGGTGAATTTGCAGTCGACCTTTGAGATATTCTCTGACATACAAGAGCTCATGATCTCCTTCTCTATGATAATTGTGGTACAGCAATAAGCAGAAATAATGTATCGTGTATGTTTTGACATCATGGAAAGATGGAGCAGAGAGAGCCACAGATGCAGGAACATCTTAATGTTTTTACATGTTGTTGTATCTTATCTTCAGTTTCAGTGAATGAATCTCTCTTTTTAAAAGTGAAGGCTAATTGTTTTGTGTGTCCAGCCTTGTACGTGCTAAGACTGGTGTATTCCTATTGAGTTGTTGAGTGTTCACCCATAGCCATAGCATACCATGAAAACTTAGTGTTCAGATAGGTTACTTGTTGGTCGGTCCCCAGTTTCATCAGGTTTTTAATCTGGATAACTTTCCTCTCAGATGAAAATAGTGGCCAATTGTATAACTAGTCTGGTGCCCGTTACATCAACAAAAATAGGGCTAGCCTACAAAATTAGCGGTCTGGTGGTTTGCGTTAACAGGGTGGCCTGGGATGGAAGTCAAATTCCCGGCCTGGATTATTGTTTCAGTCCGACCCTGAAAGGCCCCCATGCTTGAAGAGTTTAGAGTAAAAAAAAAAGGGCCACTCACAGAAAATCAAAGTTAATGAGATGTCACAGCACTGCCAGCACAGTCTGACTGACAAGTGTTCTCTGGGGAGCAGATTGCAGAAACAGTACAGTAACAAGCACTTTGCCCCAAAAATGGAGATGAAATCAAGAAAAACATTGATGTCCCGAATTACCACTTGTAAACCGCAGACACTGAATCTTAAAAAATACTTGGACGCAGCCCCAGCTACTGTCTGCGAGCAAACATGCAATTCTCTCGGTGGCTGAGCGCGTCGCTGGTGTGGCGAGCCTGCGTCTGGTCCGGGCAGCGAGGGGTTAAGCTGGCGGTGGCTGGTGTGTTCGCAGCAGGAAGGCAGCGGCCTGGGTCTGGGCCGGCCTCCAAACAGATGTTGGTTTGTTTCAGGGCTGTGGTTAAATAGTTGGATGGCGTTCCAGCACACAGGGGAGCGAGGAGGGGATTAGAGCTGTGAGGGCTGCAGCTGCACAGACAGAAAGAGAGCAGGAGGAGGGAGAGAGACACACAGATAAAGAGAGCAAGACTGGAAGCCAATGATGCAGCACTGAATAAAAATGATGGTAAGCTGCGTGACCTCCAGTCCTTGAGCGCCACAATGCAAGCCACCGGCAGACACAGAAATTAATTATACTTTCAGAAGATGATAAATTTCTGCTTGATTTTATTTTGTCATTTGTGTTTGTTGCAAAAGTCTCACTGTAGTGTGTTTTGGCCCCATGCCACCCACCCATATGTCAATCAAGACAGTCTGGCTGGAGCATTTTTATCTTTGATTTTCTATTGATGTATTGAAAACTGTATATAGTTCATGACCTTGGGAAATTTGCTATGTGTTAGGTAAAGACCATAGAAAGATGGGTTTAGTCTCCATGACATCACCTATAGGTTTCTAAAGAGCAGTTTTGAAGCTCAGAGTGGGCCTGTTCCGCCATCTCCATCTTGGCAGTGCCTGACTGTGGCTAACTGTGTGGCTAACATACACTAACCCACATTTCACTCAAAGCTGCCATGCCCTCAATTATGCGTAACTTTAAGTCTTAATAACATTTAAACAGGTTGAATTGTATAAAAATTCACCCTCTGTATAGTTGTCATGAAGGAAGAAATTAGCTATAGAGACCAAAACTGTTTTTTGTACCAACATGTTTATTTCTGCTGTAAAGTTGGACATTTTAACATGGGAGTCCCTGGGGATTGACTTGCTTTTGGAGCCAGACTCTAGTTGTCATTAGAGGAGAGTAAACAGGTGGAAGGAAAGGTCAGGAGGTCACCTACAACAATAGAATTCATCCTTTAAACACAAAGTATGTAACTTCTGCTGCTAGGGGTCTCTCAATCAAAACAATAACAAAAGACGGTGTTTGGTGGCGCCGTGACGTATCGTGGGATCATGGGAGTTGTTGTCTCCACCACCATTGCCATCAGCTTCTCCCTTCACTTTCAGTCATTGAGGAGGTTTTTAACCGGAGCTGAATTATCCACAGAGGTCTCCTCCTCTCCAAAACAGGCAGACTAGGTGATTAGAACCAGTATCATCCTCAAACCCAGTCAATGCAGAAAAATGTTGCAAATAATTACTTTGACGAACAGCAGCAGTTTTATACAATGACATCAGCTTCTCTCCAGTGAGCGTTTGTAGAGTTCACTTGTTTTTCTTCAACAGTGTATTAATCCTAGTTTGATTTTAAAGAGCATTCTTCAAAAGCAAAGGTGGGTGAAACTTTTGGTGGGTTTACCTTGGAAAATGAACTGAGAGGAAAAACAAGAAAGAAACATGAAGGGGCAAAAGAGCAGACACACAGGGCAGAGATGGGGCAAGGAGAAGAAGACCAGGATTTTTTATACATATACATATATATATTTCTTTTCTTTTTTTTTCTGACAAAAAGAAATTGTAGATACTGTGTGCTCCAAAAAAGAACATGTGCCCCCAGGGAGGAGAGAGCAAGGACAGGAAAACTCCACCGGTTTTTGCATAAATAGCACTTTGAAGTCAGGGATGGGGAGATGGGGCAGTAGGAGGAGAGGAAGGAGGAGAAGAAGAGGAGGGAAAAAAAGAGTGGCTGTGGATATGAAAGAAGTGCCGTGTCAAAACTTTTTCAAGTGCAGTTCTAGTTAAATCTGCCTCCTCGGCCCTCAGGGGCCCCAGCTGTACTTGCATACTTAGTGTTTCACCTCTCCTCCTCACCTTCTCTCTGCAGCCCGCCCTCCATTAAAACTGCAGATACCGGCTTAGCCCTTAGCTTTAGCTCACACACAGGCCTTGATCTCTTTAGACAGCGAGCGTGAGAGCTGCATTTTGAAGTGGATTAGTCCCTAAAGTATCTCTCAAACTCTTTTTAAGTCCAGGGTGTCCACAGTTAAAGCCAATTAGCTCACAAAGTCTGACTTTTATACGGTCTCAGGTTTGTTGGTGGATAGTATCTGAGATCCTGCGGATGGCTGTACTTGAGCAGAGTCATAACCTGTCTCACCCTCTACTCTTACTCAGCTGAGAGTGTGAAGTCAAAATTCTCACTTAATATCAAGTCAGCAAAAGTCATTAAAATAATTAGGAAATACACTGTTTCTTCACCTTTCCTGCCTTTACATGTTCTAAGGTAACAAAATGCACAACGCTGGCCATTAATAGCTGATGATAACTTTCTTTGACCTGCAGTTCTGACACACTGCTTTCACTACTGTGTCCTACAACTTTTATTGTCATGGTATTAGTCATTTGTTCTTATGTACTCAGTAAAACTTGTGTTTGCTTTGAGCTCATAATGCAGCAGGCTATTGAAAAACTTTCTCTCTTTACTGTTCTCAAGTACTTCAGTTCTAAAGCACTTGTACTTTACTTGAGTGTTTCCATTTTCTGATATTTTATACTTATACTCCAAAACATCTCTACAGAATATTGTACTTGATACTTCACTACACCTGCAGTTTCTCAATCTGCGTTCTTCTCTGTCCTCGTGTTCCTGCGAGTCTTGAGTTGTGAAACGTCACCAGTCACAGTCTGTTACAGTTCAAAGTCCACGTCTAGCCGAACACAGATCAAATATCAGGAAGTGTTCTTGCTCCGCTCACTTTATCGAGTGTGCATTAGGATGCGACTCGTGCAGACTTGGACAGCTAAGTATCCCAGAATGCATTTCACAGCGGCAATGGTGGAAATTCTGAGCCAGGCTAAAAGCCGTTACAGGACTGTTGTTGTATCATCATTTAGATTTCGAATGTGTGGCCAGTTTATCAAAATAATGCCTGTTTGGAAATTTGCACTGGCGTTTTCGGAGATGTGAGGACCGTCCTGTCGGGTGAGATTAGCGGTCATCTCAGCAGCTCGGTCTGTCAGTGTGGCTGTTTTCTGCAGCGTTTTC
>NW_019525022.1:775693-793916 GCF_002814215.2 Seriola lalandi dorsalis
ATCACCCATAACATATCAGTAAAGTTTTTGCATTAAAAAAGTATATTAAGTTAAATTCATTGTTTTAGATTAATACCACAGACCAACTGCTATACCAAAATACAACTTTGCTATATTGACATTAAGGGCTCTATTTTAACGATCCAAAGCTCATGGTCTGAAGCGCTTGGCGCAAGTGCATTTAGGTTGTGTTAGTGGCTGTGCTAATGTAAACTCTGGCTCTCTGTATTGACTTGGTGTGATGTATGAAACCCTGGCTGTCTGAATCTGTTTTTATGAGACTGTCATTGGTTCACTGCAGTTCCAAGGTGGAAATACTCAATTATGGCGTTCACTGATTTCATTTCATTCATAATATGTCTTGTATTATATAAAAAACATCATATGGACTTGTTAAGACACACAGCAGACCTTCATATTTTTCAGGTTAAATTATGTAAGTCATAGCCAAAAACTAGTTTTACTGCATCAGTTAACTTTCATTTTCAGCTTGTGTTAGTAACCAAATAGAACTTCACAATGAATTCACATTGAACACAAATGCATGTGAATCTTTGGTTTGGAAATGAATGTCATATTAATTGCAAAGTTGAAATAGCTGGTTGCACCCACACAGATTCCATGCAGTTAAATTAAACCAACATTTCAGCAGGCAAGCTGGTCTCCAGAAGCCAACTGTCATCTGCCAGCTTGTCTGCTGAAACGTTGGTCTAATTAGACAGCATTAAATCATCTCTTTCAACCCTGCACCTCATAATAGTATTGGAGTCTGTCCTGCACCCGATCAGCTGTGCCCTTCCTGTGATGACATCAATAAACTGAAGCAGCTGTCATTAGTGAAGCCCAATACTTTTTACAGTAGTTAACATTAACTTTTATTAATCAGCATCATAGAAATTCTTGTACTGTGAGCTTTCATCTGGATATATGAAAAATTCCTAGTGCAATTATTATATCAAATTCAGTGACACAAATTTTGAAAATACAAAAACAAAAAACAAAATTATACATTTAAAAATATACCACTTAGAAGAGTAATTAGCTCATGTTATGCTCATCAGTGAAATACTTGTGAACTGCTACAGATGGGAGTCTGTTTTGTCAACTGTGGAGTCTGTCTGAGAACATTCCTCTGGCATAAGGGTGTGTACATGCAGTGGGAGAATGTATGTGTTTGTAGGGAGGGGTGAGATGGAGGGTGAACCCCCATCCAGCTGTACAGTCTGGGATACACCTGGGCCTGCTGTCTAAACAGCCCTGTGCTGTTTTGCATGACTGCTTCTGCAAACGTGTTGGTGTGTGTGTCTGAGACACAGACTGAGAAAAAGATGTAAAGAGACAGTGATTATTTTCTGTCTACACTTTACTGCTGTAAATTCCTGCAGTTTTTACATATATTAAACTCTATGTGATGCCACAGATCTTCACACGTTTTGAAATGTCTGAACCAAGACCCAACAATTAAAAAAGAACCTGATTTACAGCTGCATATAATAGTGTAAATGTAATTAATGTTTAAACTTTCCTTTGTGTATTTGGATAGCATTGTACGGTGTGCAATAGGGCTGGACAAATATGACTTCATATCCACTTTGGTGCTTATCTGTCGCTCTGTATTATGAACCATGTCCTCTTCATATTCAGCAATGTGATTGTGTTCCAAGTGATTAAGCAAATTGATGGTGTTACCTTTGGTCGCTATCCATGTTGCATTCCCCACTGTCTGGTAGCTGTGACTGATGAGAAACAACAAACAGAAGGCAAGGCAGGTGTCATTGTTTACGAAAGTCTAGTTTTCAAACTAAAATGAGTCCAGCAGCGTTACTGAAAGTCTCAGTTGTAGGGGCTCAAAAACTCTGCAGTACGTTTTAAAACTAAAACGTATCAGTGAGGAAGCAGCCTGAGGCTCAGTGTTTGTGCTCATGTCATCTATATCTCCAGCTTCACTTTGAGAGAACATGGATTAATGTCAGTTGGACGAGGCGGAGGTACGTGACTGAACATGAGGTAGTACTTTTTTAAGGGAAGAATTCATGAAGGCAGCATTGGGGAAAGTATTAACCAAATTAAGCGACATGAGCAGGATTAACTCATGAGAGGTTCTAAAGCGTACACCAGGAGGTTTGGACTACGAAGCAGGATTTGTGGTTAACGAGGCAACCTCAGGTTTTCAGGGTTATGACGGTGGTTCACTTGTCACTGATAAACACCTGCCCCAGAGCAGGTAAGGGTTCGAGATAACAGATCAACAGACCTTCCTAAGAAGGAACATTTAGGTGTAAGCATTTTTAAATGTGGGTATGTATCCTGAAATGTGTTACTACATTATATTCAAAACACAGTGTGAGTAAAAAATGTGAACATGACTCCCATCCCAACAGTGTCATGGAAAGCATGTGGGCCTTGCAGGAGGCCTTGGGGCGCTCCAGCACACATTGCTCACATTGTTGGACATGTCTGCGAAACACACGACTTTGACCAAGACTCCCTTCAACTGCCGAAGTCCAGTCAGGAAATCAAAATGGCACGATGGTGATGTGATTTCTGGATGACTGTTCTTTTTTCATACAGATGTGGTCTCTGCGGGACTAAGCCAAAAGCTCTAACACTCATATAATCACCTGCCAGGCCAGACGTTGAGTCACCCTTCAAAACAATGGTGTTTACTCGCCAACTGTTTCCTCACTGCGTTGCGAAAGCAGTAGAGCGTGGTCCCTTGTGCAAATACTAACTCGCAGGCCTGGGTGAGATAATGTTTAACATTTGATCTAACCTGCTGGGTGGGGTTTGCCAGATCCGGACAGTGTCAGGTAATTACTCATCAATCACTCAAAACTATACCACCCTGACCTTTCTGTGATTACATACTGCTTCAGGTACTCATTGTCTCATGTGTAAACTGTGCTTAACTCAGATTTAGAAAAATGCCTTACACAACCACCAGGTTGTCAACCAAGTTGTTGAGAATAAAGTAATGGTTGAGTGTTTTGGAAGTGATTACTCTTGAGCAACAAATTCATGCCTGATTTATGTGTCTGCGCGCAGTTTAAAGGTCTGATGAACAGTGAGCTTAGCCTAGCTCGCTCTTCAAAGACTTAATAACAATTTACGATTGCAGTCTTGGCCATTGCTTCTATCAGTAATAAGATTAGAATCACCAGGTTAATCGCTGACATCTGGGAACATGGTGAAATCACAGAAAAGACGTCTGAGAGGTGAACAAACACAAGCAGTCAGGATCAGAGAAGGCCTTGCTGCTGCAGTGTTCACAGATGTCAGAGCTAACACTGGCTGGTACAATGTACTGTAGCTAACAGGAAAGTAATAAGAATAAACCATTATGTTTTAATCCAGTTGACAAAACCTTGTATACGGCTGGACTACATCGTAGGATATCTGCTTTCAGCCTCATGTCAGCTGGTTTCAGCCCTTTATCTGTTTGCTTCTCTCCTACTCTCACTGCTCACATATACAGTATTTTAGTACAGCACAACATATATATTAGTAGTAGTAGACATTTGCAGTTTCATGTGTTCTTTCTGAAGAAGCACAGTAGTTATTTCCTCGTCTAGCTGTCATCACCAACAGCCATGGTTCACTCTATATGTTTCCGGTGTTCCAGTGCAATAATGTGATCTCTGTATGGCAGGGCTAAAATACAATGGCAAAAGGCAAAGTGGATCAGGTGCACTCTCTGCTCAAAATGCACAGGTGAAGAGAACTGATTAGTGTACATTCAGGCAGTTCACTTTTTCGTTTTAAATCAACAAACAAAAACCATGGGATTTCTGTTTCTTTCTTTTGAAATGAAAAAACAAACTGCCTGAAAGTACCCCAACTCAGTCACGTGGCATTCAGACGACCAGTGGTGGAATTATGATCAGTCAGTCAGTCAGTCAGTCAGTCAGTCAGTCAGTGACATTATGATTATGGGGCTGGCCAATCAATGAGACCAGTATCATCCCTTCAGCCACCCTGATAGTGTTGCTATAAATGTTTACCATAGCCTCTGACCTGTCTCATTACTCTTATATTATTGTCAAAAACTAAATAAGACAAACACATGACAAGACATACATTTATTCTATGTATTTTAATCTGAAGAATATTTAAGTTTAATTTGAAGGAATTTGAAGGAAGTACATGCAATCTCATGTTGTTTGTTGCTTCTTTTGGAACAAATTTAACTCCCACTTTTGAGCCAAAAGTTGTAGTCTGTTCCCAGGGAAGCAGTCACCCACTGAGTAGAACAAGATGTGCAGCCTGCTTTGGAACTTGCTTGACTGCCTGCTGCGTGTTATCACTAGCACAGGGGGGTAGAGTGTTTTGTCACTTTTGAAATCTGTCGCCCACCGTATGTTGAGCCCCTCACCTCAACCAAGTTATACCAAAATAAAAAGGCAGAAGGTATAAAGATGTTTCTGGATTCCAGATCTTGTTTTGATAAAGTTACTAGGTGATTGAATTTTAGCACTGAAATATTTATTTCCATGTGAGGAATATACATTGAGTATTCCCTCTCCTTTTAGCTCTGATTTGGTCTCCACCACCTCCTGGGGGAAATACCTGGCTCTTTAGCAGCTAAATGCGCCACTATTTTCACCAGCTGGTCTCAAACTGTGCCTGTCTGCTGTTTGCTGCTGAGCAGGTAGTGGACAGTTTGTCAGAGCTTTCTGGCTACAAACAGCTTCCTGCTGCTGGACATTTTCGAGTGAGAATACCAAACCAATGAGCTGGTTGTTGGTTCACTCACCAAGCAACATCTTTTTATTATACAACCATTTGATTTGTTGTTAACGTAACAATATTAGTTTGTGAAGCTCTGATGTTTTCCAGTTTCCTTACTCTCCTTGCAGTTAGAAGAGTTGTGTAGAGGGTAAATGCTCAGAAAGACAGAGGGCTGGGTTTGCACTGCAGCAAGAGGGAATGTCAGAACAGGGTGAGTTTCCTCTAAGCCGAGGTCGGTCAAGTTGAAAGGGAATGCTGCCTGCCGGCATGTTTGTGTTTCAGCTGCTCTTTGTTACACCAGGCGCCTCGTTTCGCAACAGGAGACTGCCAGAGAAAAAAGGCGAGAGAAAGAAAGAGAGCTCAGAAACAATACACGGAGGAAGACTAGACTCAACCTGAGTTCATTCAGCCCCTTTGTCCTCACAGGTTAGACTGTAGAAGTATATGCATGGGTCTAATTCTGCTACTGTACTACACCATCCCTCAGACATTTTGTTTAAAACTATCTGACACTTGTGTTTTGGTACCAATAACAAACCTTTTCTGATACCGAGGAATGTGATCATGTTTTTCTGAAAAAAAAAAAAAGAAAAAAAAACATTTTCTTAAGTCAAACTAAAATTGTCGACATCTTTATGTAATTCACAGACAGACAGACAGAGATTCTTGCTTTATAGTTACATTAATTGAGATGGTTATTTTTTCATGCTGCCTGCTGTGATCCTTTCTGCTCCTGATAACACATATTAGTGTCTGTATTTCTTAGTATTCCCTGTTGTTTTGATTTTGATTGCTTAGTTGTGAGACAGTAATTCACCTGATGAAAATTGAAGCTGGAGCTACCATGCTCACATTTTAGAGAATCTAACATTAACGATGAATCTATTCACCACCCAGGACCCATCCGCTGTTAATCAGTGTTCATTTTTATAACCCAACCCAACCGCAATCACTACTGTCCACTTACAGGCTCTGTTTACTCAGAGTTTAAGGCTTAGATGATAACATACATGACCACAAAGATATATTGAGATTGTCTAAATGTATGCTTTAGCTACTCACACATAGCCACGGCATCAACTGTAAAGTTCGCTAGTAAGTTACGTTAGCAAGCAGCTGGTGACTGTTTCAGTACAATGACTAATGAAAGATTCATCCATTCACATTTGTCCTTAAGTTACATCAGACTCAGGTTCAATGAAGCTGATGTAATGCCCTTCTTGTGGTTGCTCTGTGTTTTGTTTAACCAATATATTTGCAAGGTCCTGCAAGCGAGGGGACTGAGGGGATAGATGGACTGGTGTTATGCTGAGTTTTGCCCCGGAACATTTCAGGTCTCGCACTGAGTGATAGTAACTATTGTAACAGCATGAGAAGATGTGCTCCGTTGTAGTCACGGGTCAGCGCTCGGCTCAGTTTGTCATTTGGTAAGTGATAGTTTAAGAAATAAAAATCATATATAAAGTCTCCTCCCTCCTGGAGGCAACCAGGGGAACTTTTTCGGTTGTCTCCAGGATGACAGGAGATCGTTTGTCTCAAGCCCTGAATTCAGAATTATCTGATGAAGACTACAAATGGACCAGACATTTGATAGCAGCTACTGGTTTCCATTACTCAGCGCTATGGACACATTTCAACCAGTACCAAACAAAAGTATTGAAATCTGGTCTCCGTGGTCACAGAAGTAAAACTGGTCAGTCCAGTATAAGATAAAAACATCTGGTTCTTTGATAGAAAGTCAAATGTATAAGTCTGCAGACATGAAACTGTACATTCAGACTCCCAACATGGACATCACCAAATGTTTTGTTATTGCTTTGATTGACAGACCCCTGGTAGCAGAAGGTACATGCTGTGCATTTAATTGTTTTAATCCAAACTGCAACAACAAAGCTCAGACTAACTCCTTTAACTTCATTTTTCTCTATAGCAACAGCAGAGGATCATGCACATTGTAATAATTAGAGCCATCCACTATATCAAACTGACAGACAACAAAGTTGGAATGATGGCTTTCACAGAAACCTATAGAGTTGTTCAGTTGTTGTCATAAGGCTAACAGTGAGGATGTCAGTAAAGGAAAGTGAAAGTGAGGAGGCACCAACCGATCCTCAGGTGAGGTGCAGCACTCAGGCCTGTTCATAATGAAGCAGCTAGATCACTTACAGATGACTGTAATGACAGATACACTTCTTCAATTTTTGATTAATCTGGGAGTAGTTTATGGCAACACCTAATCCCTATCCATGCTCTTACACTCTACACTGCAGGCACACACACACACACACACACAAACACACACACACACACACACACACACACACACACACACACACACACTTTGTGTCCTGTTATAAAAACTTGCAGTTGTAAAACAGGAGCAGAGTTTGTTCTGCTGCTGGCTTTAAATGACCCAGGTTCTCTTTCTGGCAGCACATTTTTGGCAACTGGGCATCAGATTTATCTAAATGTGGCACAGTGGGGGAGAGGTGGACGCGCCGTGCACAGAGAGAACGGAAAATATGGGATTAATTTCTCCCCTCTGTACATGCTGGGTTGTGTTTCAGCTGCTGGCAGCACACACTGCAGAGGTGAAGTCACCGGGCAGTGCAGAGTGAAGAAACACAGAGCAGGCCAAACACCCATGCAGAGGAAGGCGTGTAACCATGCAGTGCATGTGTATACTGCACACACACACTGTGCATCAATAAAGACACAGAACTTCACACGTTCATGCCAATGACAAACTTACATTTCAGTGGATATATTAGTATGGTGTTATAACAATAGTTTAAACTGCACTTATTAGTGTATATGAGCAACTAGCAAGTGTGTAATGGTAAAGATGTCAATTGCAGCAATGAATCCACTGACATGTGACCAGCTCTGCAGCTTTTTGGCCTCTTTTAGCTCATTGTCTTTATTTAATGACAGGCTATGTCCACACTTCTACGTTTTCATTTTAAACCATGTTTTACATCAAAACCGATCTAAGTGATTAAACTAATTGGTGGTGTTACCTTAGGTCACTATCCATGTTGCATTCAACATTACCAGTCTGGTAATTGTGGCTGATAAGACCCAGGCAGGAGTTGAGGCGGGTGTCTGTGTCATTGTTTCTGTCCATCCAGACTTTAACACAACCCTGGAGTTTTCAAACTAAACGGGTCCAGCAGTGTTTCCAGAAGTCTCAGTTTTATGAGCTCAAAAACTCTGGACCAGTGTGGACGCCAGTAAACGTAGCTAAAGTGATGCACTCTGAAATGAAAACGTATCAGTGTGGATGTAGAATTAGAGACCAGCTGGTGAACACAGTGCAGCATTTACTAGCTGGAGAGATGGATATTTTTCTCAGGGGCTGGTGGAGACCAAAAACAGAGCTGAAAGGAGAGTGAGTACTGGACTCGTATTCATCAGGGAGCCTGCTGAATATGTAAATAGGAAACTAGAAGTTTGGGACCAATATAGGGACCTTTCTTCACTTATACTAAACAAGTAGTCTGCTTACAGTGATCATTTTGTGTCTTTTAATACATGACACAACATATAGAAAAAGAAAAATTGTCATCACCGACTACTGCAAGCTGTCATATAAACTTAGACTCTCTTCTTACTTATTTGTACAGCCACAGTTTTAACGACTGTCCCTGTGTGCTCTAAATTCATTGTGTGCGTGTGCGTGTGTGTGTGTGTGTGTGTGTGTGCGTGTGTGTGTGTAATATCTTCCTCTATTCACACCTTTGTGGCTCAGTGAGTTATTTTGCCTCCCGTTCCAGCTCTGATTACGTTTTGGGACTTTTACAGTGTAATTATCGTCCCCGCTCTCTGACAGCAGCAGGTGTGTTACCTGAGTGGAGTTAATGCTTTCACACTGACTTGGGGCACCAGAGGACCACAGTGCAGTTTGTTGTTTTAACTTTAAACCAATGATAATAATCCACTTAAAGGGATTTCTTTGTGATATCTGTTTGAAGTATGTTTGGATTAAATGAAAAGGGACACTGTTAATCTGTATGCCATGTATGATGAAGATCCTACTTTTCACAATAAAGGTTTGACCCGAGCAGACCTAATCACTTTTTTGATTTAACCTGGTTATTTTGTGTAGAAAATCAATGAAGACTATAAAACGTTTTTAAAATATAATGTTTTATAGTTTATATTTTCATTGACATAAGGATACATGTTTATATCTGTAGTGAAGCTGAGCCCTCTGCAGCAGAAGGTGAGGCCGATGTCTTCCACATGGTGTTGAGCTGCTGCTGTTCTCTGTTCACATGACATATACGGTGAATCATTGTCTGAGACCGTGGTTGGAGGAAATTGCCATTGCAGATTACACAATGGAAACTAAAAACCAGTGCGCACCGTAAATCAGCACCGCTGAACTGTGAGTGACTCACAACAAAAAGATGGAGACCAAAGCTGTTAGATGAAGGTAGGGCTCGTTAAACGAGGAAACCGGATAGTGGTTTCATCGACCGCCTTCACACTGCGGTCTTCACTTACTCACAGATTGTGCTGTCAGGTCTCCTACAGGGGGTTCAAAGGTCACAGTCGGCTGTACAGTGTCAACAATGAACTGAATCAAAGAACTAATTTTCATAGAACTAAAACTGAAATTGTAAAAATGTCCAATTATATTGTTTTTACTTGCCGGTCCAAGTAGTGGTCTGTCAATAAGTGACAGTGATATTGAGAAATCATCATTATTATTGAAATAAAAGGAGCATGCAACATGTGTATCAATGTGTTAGATCTTTAATCAGATTGAAAATCAGGATGTCCCGATGACAAGTTGGAAAATTGTTGTTTGCAGTTTGATTTTGATTCTAGGGACTGTTGTTTGATAACATGCCTTGGCTTGGAAGTATGATTACTAAATACACGGTTCACTTGGCTACAAAGCTCAGGGTTAAAGTAAACTTTGTTCTACCTGAAGATAAGGTGTGTTCCATACAGTTTATTAAAGCTCTTAACATGAACACAGAACAGCATAATCAACACATTTCCTCTTATTCCAGTAGGTCATAATTATATGCAAGAGTAGGTCAAATTATGCAGCTCAGCAAGAGCTTACTGATGCTATCGTGCTGACCTTTTAAACTAAAAATTCAAGATGGATCCTTTTTTTTTATTAGTTGCTTCCCCTATCATTGATAATGATTTTTTTAAATTGTGGAGTGGGGGGCGTGAACTTCTGAAGGATGGCATGTTAGAAAAAGTTTGAGAACTACAACCCTACCAAGAAAGGTTTACTCAAGCAATTTAGTTTTGCTCTTTGATAAAGTTCGGGGGACTTGTGACAGACAGAGTTAAACAGAATGGTCAAACTGTACTTTACTTATTTCATACACTTACTTTTACACTTTTAATTAACTGAGTCATGTCTCCTGTTAGACCTTTTCTGCCTGGTAAATGCCTCAACTGTGGTTTGTAATGCAGACTTTCTCTTATAAATGTGTTTTCTCTTAGCCCAAACTGAGATAACAGGCAGGTTGTTCACCCACCATCATCCACCATCCACCCCATCCACCTCCTCACAACCTCTGTGCTATAAAAGGAGGTAGCATTCCCTGGGCTGGAAATAATGTGAACATATTCCAAGCAGCAATTATGTTTCCTATAAAACATATTTGGCAAAACCGTTTTGTGTTATATAAACATAATTCCTACCGCAGGAGGCAGGGTTTAACCATGTCGATGAGCATTGTAACTGCAGCCAGATACAAGAGCATGTTTGAATCTTTTGTTTTTTTGCATTTCATCGTTTTAAATGTCTGTGAAATGGAAGCAGCTGTAGTTCAGTAGGTGGGAAAGTCCCCGGACGCTGGACTGAAGCTTCCAGTTAAAGATTATCGACTAATTCCATTTAAACTTTTTACTTAGATTATTCCTGTCTCAACTCATTTCCAAATCATAATTCACCGGTTTCACAGCCTGACCTCTGAATGGCTGTGACCTTGTGGAGTAAAATTTACAGTCTATTATCATGTCCTCTGATTTTGAAATCTCTAGTTCCTGAAATGATTCATCACACCATGAGACGAAATCAAAATTAAAAGACCATGACTCATTTCCTTGGAGCAGTATTTGGGTGTGCTGTGACTTTTATGAGTGCGCAAACAGAAAAGGTGAAAGGGGAGAGTCAGTGGAGCTTAGTCAGAAGTCAGATATCAGACATCTTCTTCCACTCTGAATTCTCAGGGGATGAAAAATCCTCTTATCACGTATTTTTGTAGGCCAGCCCAGATGTTAACGTCACCCTGGTTCCCTCGACAAAAGGCCAATGGAATTTTTTAATTGTCTTCTGGATTACTTCTCTCTAACACCACCACTAAACTTCTAACTTGTAGTTTGATTTATCATTTTTGCAGCTTACCTCTTCTACAAAAACCTTTCCTCTTACTAAGTTAGTAACAGTTTGTAAGAGCATGAGTATAAACACAACAAGGCTGTAAAGGTGGACTGATGAGGTGATCGGTTTTCATGTTTGGTGTGATGAAGTTTAACGTCCCCGACAACCTCTGTAGTCTCATTTAGACATTTAGCAACCAACCTTTTTTAAGACATGTAAAAGCTTAAAGAAGTCACGACTGGGGTATTTACTGATGTATTTTATGTCATAGAATAAAACCTGAAAATATCTTCAGCTTATGTTAACTGCAGACCTCATTTCTGTCATCTAACCAAAGACCCATTCAAAAACCCACTTCGGGACAAAGGAACTGGAAGCGCTAAAATGCTAACAAATGTCCGAGTTTTAGGACTCATTCCTGCAGCACTCTATACTCCAGAAGATTCTTTTCAGATGTTTTTATAAAACTCAAACCATCATGACTGGTTGCAATGTTTGAATCAGGAAGTCACACTGGAATGATAGTGATGAAGTAAACATGTACAGTTGAAAGAGAAAGTGAGTGAATACTGTGGACTTATCTACATGTACGTATAAATTGGTCTTAAGAACATTTACTCAATGGCAATAAAAGAAAGTACTTGAAGTAAGCACTAAATCGGTTCAAAAAGAGAGCGATCAGGTAAAGACATGAGCAGTAAGTGTGAGTTAGGCATGTACGAGTGTTAGAGGTGTTGGGAGAAGAGATGCTCTCAGACCAGATGAGTCTTCAAGAGATTCTTGAAGATAGTCTTGTGTGCATGAATGGCAATGCCAGACGACATTCCTTGGAGGAACGCAGTGGCCGAGAAGGAGGATAAGGCTTTATGATAAATGAACAAATAAATATAAATAATGAACAGTCACAATATATTCCACCTACATATTCTGTCTCTGTCGGAAGAATGGTCCAAAGTTCCTCCTGAACATTGAGCAGGTCTGATCCGCAGCTACTGGAAGAGCTGGTTGAGGTTATGGCTGCCAAAGCAGGTTCGACCAGTTATTAAATCCAAGGGTTAAATGTGAATGTTTATTGGCTGTGTCCAATAAAGACACAAAAACTATAATTGTTTGTGTGATATTAGCTTAGGGACACTGTGTTTGTTTGTACTTGTGATTTAGATGGAGATCAGGTCACTTGGTTTTTAGTTAATGCAGAAAACCAGGTTATTCCAAAGGAAGTCCATTCACTTATCTTCTCTTGCCACTGTATAATTTGTGGGAATGTTTGGGGGGGGGGGTTAGCAGATGGGTTAAATTCAAATGGTTGAAAGCTGACGGTATATGGAACTGTTGAAAAAGGGAAAACAAATGCATTCACGTTCCTAGGCAATATGCGTTATGTACGCCCACTCAGACGCTCGAGGCTTGAAAATTTTAGGGATATGAACAACATTATGGCATCATTATAGTTTATATTTCCATATACAAAAGGTAAACACTGAGCCTCACGCTTTCTGAGCTATTTCAGCTCTATTGCCTTTACTTCCCAGAATAGGGGGATAGTCTTAGCTGCAATATAAAACCATCGGAGAAGAGAGAAATGTAAGTAAATAAGTTGTAAAATGTCAAACTGCTAGAGATACAGTATACTGAAGTCCAATAATAAACCGAGTGAGATCAGACTGTAATAACTCTCTGCAGAGAATCACATAACATACAAGATGACTCACTGTGATGCATTTGATACAGCATCAAAACTATTAGATCTAAGAAAAGCACCTCGAGAGGCAACACAAACTTGTACTGGTAACTCAAACTTACATCAATTATGTATCAATGGAGTCACACCAAATGAGTGTGGAAATTAGGCAGAATTCTCAAGTGATGACTCTCAAAGTCCCACTTCACAACCCTCAAGAGAGAACTATTGAAACAAGACAAGGAAAGAGTAGAGCTGGTGCACAGTTCTTGGTATGTTTCAGTGGGAGACTCCTCTTCCTCTTCATCATCAGTCATCATCCACAGCACTTGATGGATACCAGCAACATTGGTTCTGCGTCTAAGGTCGAGTTGAATTAGTGTGGAGAAAGGTTATGAGTGGAGGAGAGGCATCTATCAAAGGCTTGCAGGACTTGCCCTCCTGTCTGCTCCCTTTTCCCTCCTCCTCAGATCACTTTCTTAACTGAGGAGCCTTAAAGTGAAGGAGCACTGCTAGCGCTAATTAAGCCCGCGAAGATGGCGCAGGCCTCAACACCAGCAGAAAGCCGGGGATGAAAGCTTCATTAATGAATCACAATGCCGTGACAACACTGATAATTACCTCCATGGGCAACAAGATAAAAGATAAGGTTTAAGAAGAAATGTGGGAGCTTTACTCAGCTGAAGAATACCCAAGTGAGATTTGGGCTCTTCGAACCTACTTGCCCTGTGTGTGTGTGTGTGTGTGTGTGTGTGTTTTACTATATTTTAGGGACCAAAATGCTGGAGCCCACAAATTTAAATGGCTGTGTTGGTTATGTTTAGGGTAAAGGGTTAGGGAATGCAATACGTCAATGACTGGTCTTTGTGTGTTGTTTGTGCGTTCTCAATTACATCCCTGGGGTCAGATGAGCATGTCAATGGTTTTGAGTTTCGGTCTGCTCATTCATCCTTTCATCGTTCATTCAGTCCAGTAGTTTGTGCGTTCATGGTCCTATTCTGCAGACATTTCAGACGCTGCCACTCCCACCTGCCTGCCTCTCCCGCCAGTAGAATCACCTGACCTGCTCACCTGTTCCGCATTCCCTCATTAGCTCCTGGTATATCTACTTGTCCATTTCCACTTGCTGTCTGCCAGATTGTCTTTGTGCCATGTCACTTAGCTTTCCAGCCTGTTTTGATCCTGATTGTGTTTATGACCTTGCCTGTGTTTTTTGGATTTTGCCTCAGTCTGACTCTTTATACTTTGTCTGCCTTCTTGGATTTCTGTTTCCTTGTTTGCTTCTAAGTAAAGACCCTTGGGTACGTCCTAGGGCTGGGCGATAAAATGATAAAGATAATTATCGCGAAACAACCTTTCCTTGATAGAAATATCCTCTCGAGCACGCACAATGCAAGACTTTACAGTCCCAGACGAAGCTTTTGACTGGTCAGCATTAAGATTTTATTTTTTTTTATATATACCTATTTTATTTATTTGAAGTACAGGTGTATAGTGTTCTACAGTATATTTGTCATATTCAACTTCTGACTGAAAATAAATAATATTTAAACCAAAATGAACCTTATGATATCTTCACATCTCACTTAGGAGTAAAAAGGAACCTTTAGGCTTGACAAAAAACTAGATTTGGTTTATATCGTGATATATATCGATATGGACTGATGTGAAAAACATTATCGTGATAAGATTTGTTTTTCCATATTGCCCAGCCCTAATACCTCCTCTGAGAACCACTGATCCTATATAAGAAAAACTCTTTTACTAATTTTAGAAAATGTTCTTTTATTTCATCTTTGTTCATGCAGTTCTCACGTTAGGCTCATGGATGTGTTCAGCATAGCCCCAGTTTGTCCCTCTCACAGAGAGGATGAACTGTAATGACTCTGTTGAGCCCTGAAGTTTCCATCCAGCACTTTCGTCATGTCAAAAGTTTAATTTGTCCATCACTTTGGTTTCTGACCAAATACCGACAGAACTAATGACATTTCCATCGTCGTCAGCTGTACTTTGCTATTTAGCAACTGTTCGCTTATCTGCTAAACTGCAAATTTTGCATATGAATCTCAGAACCAGAATACTACCATAAACAGGCTGTGCACTTTAATCATTCATCCAGAAATAGTCCAGTACAAACCTTTCCAAATAAAACAAACAGGATATAACCTTCAAAAGGTCCCTTCAGTACCCCATGATCACAGCTGATGCTTCTGTGATTTTCTACATTGTATGGACAGGACCTTTCATGGTCCTGTGGTCTAACCTGTGGGATCAAATGTAAAGCTCTCGCACCCAAGTCACATATCCTAAATACAAGCAATGCAGTCCAACTTTAATTAATTTAGCTATTAATTTAGTTTTCATTTGTACGTATTTACTTACTGGGAAGAAATGTTGAGGTACTTGGTCAGTAGATTTTTGCAATGTCTTACAACCTTACTATGAAAAGCTGTTTTCCCACCACATTCAAGCCAGTATACTATGACACATAGAGCTGAATAGCTGAGATTATGAAATCAGGCCGCGTTGTGTAGACATAACATGTGGGCCTGTTTACATTCTTGCTGTGCAGGCAGGATGCTCTGGTGTCTCGGGGCCAATCTCACCATCTATTCAGGGAGAGGAGGCAACAGAAATCTCCGCCCGGCAGGGGAACAGGACAGGATATGCCAAATACAGCGGGGTTATTCTGTGCTGCTAACAATAGGATCTTCATTTGGGGACTTGATTCATAAAGAGAGAGTAGGGGATATTTTGGACATTGTTCAGGGGCATGGATTTCTGAATGCAGGGGGTCGAGATTTCCTTCACACTGTGGCTATTTTGGGGGGGTGGGCCTGGTAAAACAATTTGGCATAATTTAAGAGGTTATTTTTGACGTGCTGAGGGCTGGTCCTAAAGGTCATACCAAGCTAACAGCCTGGCCTCAGACACTGTGTGTGGGCATTATTGGGCTGTTGCTGGGCCAGTATCACATCATCAAGCAGCTGTGGCTGATGCTAGTTTTTGGGGTGAGTCCAGTAATGTTGGCACAATACATTTCCTCATCAGTGGCCATTCATTATTTTTGTGCTTGTGCCTCTTCTTATTGTGCTGTCCATTTGCTGGTTGTGGTGATCTTGATATGGGCATGTCTTGAATATTCTGCCTTCCCCATTATATGAAGAACCTCTATAGGATGCACAAACACACAGTCACTATAATATTACACTGATATTGCTGATATAATCTGTTTTGAGAATGGGTGGAAATATTTGGGATAATGTAATTACCAAACTCAACAAAATATATAACATAGGTCTAGTTGTTTTTAGACATTTTAATATGGAAAAGTTACATAGTATTAGTATAGTATTTTGCAGGTAATAATGTACTTTTACTCAAGTAGAATTAAGACTGTAGGACAAGTTTTGTTGACTTAAAGGATCTGAATACGTCCTGCATTAAGAGGTGAACGGTACCAAAGAGTGCTGACATTTCAACCTGTCTGGTTATTAGTGCCAAACAGAGAATTAACACACACACACACACACACACACACTTAAATCCAAGATGATTAATCATTCTCAACAGGTGAACACTTATGGAGCTTTAATGAATCCATTGCTGTATGTTGACATACATGGAACAGAAGTGACTCAGTGTCAGGTCCACGCTGTATGCTGAGGATTTCTGCCACTTCAGAGCTGTGCAAGTTTAACACATCTAACATTTATGAACATCTACTCCTACTGACATGTAGTCACACATGATTAAACCAAGCAAGCTTCACCATTAGCTTTACACACACTCACACACTCGTATACACTGTACGTTCAGAAACAGATAAGATCGTGTAGAGTGTATTGTAATTTCTATTCTTAGAAATAAAGTAGGCTTAGCCCTGGGTAAATATGACTGTTTCATTTTGAGATCTGGCTCACAAAGATGGATGTCGCCTACACGCTATTGATCAAACAATGAGCTCAGAAAAGCATTTCAGATTTCACCTCCTTCTCTAAACCATGAAAGCAAATGAGTGGAAGACGTTCTGCACCTTCGCCTCACTTTCAGACAATAAGGCTTTGGCTTTGTGTCTCTCCCCTGAAATGAGTGCATGAGACTGTTGGAGACAGTCTCCAAGAGAAGAAAATAAGTCCATCAAATCCAGGCAGTCCAAGCTTTGATGACTAACCTCGCTCCCCTTCATCTGTTCTCATCCTCTCTCTCCATCTGCCGTGCTTCTTCCAGCCTCAAGCATCTCTCTCTCTCTCTCTCTCTCTCTCTTTCTCTCTCTCACTCTCTCACTGTTGCTCACTCACATACGTATTTATACCAAGCTATTTCTGCCTGTTTCTCACAGTTTCTTGTTTATGTAGGTTAGCAGTGGTGTAGCTGTGACTGTTGGCTCTGCTGCAGCTTGGTACCATTTGTCATACAGTTTAAAACAACCTATAATCTTACCCATGGTACAATCAAGAAATTAGAGGGCCCCAAGATAAAAATTTGCTCCACTACAGCTGTTTTTTTGATGCTGGGCCGCTCAGGGCCATAGCAATCACTGATAATGCAGGAGCCACCTTAGTTAACATTGTAATTAACCCCCCTAACAAATTTGCAGTTAATCAAATTACAAAAACTCATTGACATTCAGGAGACCTGGGTCTGTTGGGGCCACTGGGGTTCTGGAGCCTTGACCCAAGAATTTGACTTCATCACATTTGTGTTTTTTATTTTTGTGTTAAAGTTGTTGTCTTCACCACCTCTGCCGTCTTCTTCTCCCGGTTTGGATTCCTTCAGTGTCAATTGTTTAGGAGCCCTCATAGATTATGTAGCTAGGTCTAATCAAGCATTGTCAAAAATGGCTTCCACACCTCCTGGAAAAACGATGGAGACTGTTTTCTGAAAATATAGCAGATTTCAGGTAAACACTCAGAGAAACCAAATCCTGCAGGGTTGGATGGAGGGTCCAGGTGGGCCGAGGTTGGGGCATGACTGAGAGATTCTTTGTTGTGACATCACAAAGTTATAGAAGTCCCGATGACTCGTTTTAAGGCTCAGTTTCTGAATATAGGCTGTGAACATTTCACTGTGGACTAAGCTTTGATACTCTCACAGTATTAATGTAGAAACTAAACCTGCTTTATGATCAAAAAAGATATGGAAATCTCACTTTATATAATATTGCACCTTTAAGGTCTGGGGAGATAAAACAAAAAAAAAATAACTTTCTGTAGTGAAGATATTTTTCTTGTTTGTGTTTCCGTTAATCACCCTGAGATCCCTTAGATATATCTTGTGACCACTATATTGTGAGCCACAGTTTGACAACTGCTTGTTTAAGGCACTTTAGCATGGCTTCACAGATGCTCTCTGTTCCACTTAGTTTTACTAAATGTCAGCTGCAGTGTAAAGATGGCTGCCAGTTATACAGGAGTGACCACACCTCTCAGTTAAACAGTGTTGGTGAGGTCTGC
>NW_019525022.1:793936-808098 GCF_002814215.2 Seriola lalandi dorsalis
ACATTCAGGAGACCTGGGTCTGTTGGGGCCACTGGGGTTCTGGAGCCTTGACCCAAGAATTTGACTTCATCACCTTTGTGTTTTTTCTTTTTGTGTTAAAGTTGTTGTCTTCACCACCTCTGCCGTCTTCTTCTCCCGGTTTGGATTCCTTCAGTGTCAGTCGTTTAGGAGGCCTCATAGATTATGTAGCTAGGTCTAATCAAGCATTGTCAAAAATGGCTTCCACACCTCCTGGAAAAACGATGGAGACTGTTTTCTGAAAATATAGCAGATTTCAGGTAAACACTCAGAGAAACCAAATCCTGCAGGGTTGGATGGAGGGTCCAGGTGGGCCAAGGTTGGGGCATGGCTGAGAGCGGTGACTGCTTTGTTGTGACATCACAAAGTTACCAATCTTATCTTCTATGATTGCTGTTTTCTGAGTGATCAAATAAATAAATATAGAAGATTTCAGGTAAACACACAGAGAGAAACCGAATCCTGGATGGGAGGTGGGCTGGGCTTAGGGCATGGCTGAGAGATGCTTTGTTGTGACATCACAAAGTTACAGAAGTCCCGATGACTCGTTTTAAGGCTCAGTTTCTGAATACAGGCTGTGAACATTTCACTGTGGACTAAGCTTTGATACTCTCACAGTATTAATGTAGAACCTAGACCTGCTTTATGATCAAAAAAGATATGGAAATCTCACTTTATATAATATTGCACCTTTAAGGTCTGGGGAGATAAAACAAAAAAAAAATAACTTTCTGTAGTGAAGATATTTTTCTTGTTTGTGTTTCAGTTAATCACCCTGAGATCCCTTAGATATATCTTGTGACCACTATATTGTGAGCCACAGTTTGACAACTGCTTGTTTAAGGCACTTTAGCATGGCTTCACAGATGCTCTCTGTTCCACTTAGTTTTACTAAATGTCAGCTGCAGTGTAAAGATGGCTGCCAGTTATACAGGAGTGACCACACCTCTCAGTTAAACAGTGTTGGTGAGGTCTGCTGCTTGCAGTGATATTCCCCTCAAGCGAAGGGCCTCCAGACGCCTGCGGGCTCACTGATCTGAAATCAGTCGCCTTCTTTGTCCTGATACGCCTCCCACACAAATTGGTTCCCTCTGTGCACATGTATCCGGCCACAGGACACAAATAACTAGATGCAGCTCCCTGTAATGACATATAGTGGACAAAAAAGGCTAGAATTATGGAGGGAGGAAAAAAAAATCACTACTTTCATCTCGCCTGCTGGGGCTGTCGTGCTCTTAAAAAGCCTCTGGTCGGGAATTCAAAATTGAAGCATGGCTGGTGGGGGGAGGAAACATACGAGCACACAAGAACATACATGCACATAGACATTAGGCCTCCGATGCCCTGTGGGTATTCACGGGGGGTTGCTTTTCAAAGACTGCAATTTGGAGTGTTTTCAATCTCAAGGCCCTGCACTATTTCATGTCACTAATATTGGGTGAGTCAAGGTCAGTAAATGAAGGGGAATGTTAAGTGAGACAGTGAAGGCAGACTTGCTCCTCAAACCATCTGCACTTCCTTTGATATGTTATGTGCGGCTCTCAGCACAGCAGGACGACAATGCTTTCAGCCGCAGAATCACTTGGTGAATCATTTTAAACAGTCAGTAATTAGACAGAATTCATGTTAAATTACACACATCAGTGGAACAATGAATCGCGTTGTAGACCCTCTTTCCTTGGTCACAGTCATACGTCTGTATAACCCAAACGGTGTTGTTTATATTTGGCTGACAGTGGGAGAAACCAGAAGACTGCTGTGGTTTTAAAGAGGGGTCTGGCTGTAATTAGTTCTTCCAGGTGTGGAGTTTTACACTCCTCATTTTGTGGAGAAGACGAAGGAGGAGGGGGGCATGGCTCAGAAACCAGGATGACTTTCCTGGAGGAACAGAGGCCTTCTCTGTCTCTGCAGCATCTGGACTGAAGCAGAACTGAGGCAAGGCGAAACAGGGGCCTCAGCTCAGGCCTCCAGCCAGGGCAGGTAATGCAAAGTTCAACAGGAAATGGGGTCCAGGGATATGGAAGGGCTTATTTTCTATGTCTGTGGAGGTGTGTTTCTGTTTGGTCTTGTGTGTAAAAGCAGGTAATTTATGTTTGTGCAGACAGTAAATGTGGCTTCAACTGTGAGAGAACACGTCGTTTGTCTGCTGCATGTCTTACTGTTTTTCTGGGGAAGACAGGTTTTTGGGATTTTCATTTTAACTCCAGGTCAAGGATTATATACGGTGAGTTTAAAAACTACAAACATGAACGGCATTGACCTTTAAACCTCGTTAGATAAACTCCGATTTTTTATTTTTTTTTACCAGCATCAGTACTATACAGTAAAAGATGTTACTTAAATGTGCCATTGTTAATGTAGTCCAGAGTGATGTGAGGGCTCAGGTGAACCTAAGCACCTTTTGGAGGATTTTTCATGTAAGTTTCAGGCAGATAATTTGATTTGTGCGGTTTACTGACTAACAGAACATGAGGACGTATGTGCTTCTGTTTTTTGAGGTGAATGAAATGTTAGTATTATTTTATTTGTTTATCAGGACTAATTGCGCTCACCATACCTGGCTTGTTATTGTAGCCTGTTAACTAGCTTATTAGCCAGCAAATGAATTAGCTTTGGGCTAGCCCTAGAGCAAGATGACCAGCAGAGTTTATTATGTTTCTCTCTAAAGGGTGTAAAGGGTTGCTAGTGAAATATATAAATGGATTTTGAAAATCTTTGAGATTTGAATTCTGAATGATTGTAAAAAAAAAAAATAAAATACATACATTTCACAACATTTCCATTTAATCTGTGTCTTACGGTTAAAGGTTAAACATTTTATCTAGATTAAACTATATTTATCACAGTTCTCTTTGCTCAGTCTGTGCTGTGTGAGACATGGACAGCAGCAGAATAAATATACTAGTGACAACATACACCAAGATAAAAAGTGATGACCCTGTTACACTGTCACTCTGTTTGTCAGACATGTGCCTCTTGTATAGTCTTTAGCTCAGTGGTGAGTCCAGTGTGTAATATCTGAGCTGGAAATCATTCATGACAAACAACATGTGAACAGAAGACAGGAACCTGTTTGCTGGAATAATACTCCCCCGTAGTGAATTTATTAACTTGCACCTCAACACGTCAGCCCCACTGTGTTCATCAAGGCTCCATGAAAGGAACGGCTCATGTATACATTACCTCATCTTCCAGTCTCATCATAGTCACGTCTGTGAGGTCTGTGTACTCAGTGGGGCCGGAGGGCCCGTGTTTCCACCATAGAGCAGTTCCTGCATCACGTCCAGGTGTGATGCCACTGTATTGTTGTGTTGTAAGAGGAATCAAACCAGATCTAAAATACATACACTGTACCACAGAAAGCATTTGGGCCTTTTGATCAGACATTCTCTCACACTGAATTTTACTTAACAAGTGTTGTATTGTTGAAGAAGCAGAAATATTGTTATCATTAATTAATACGATTTTTTAAATATTTTATTATGAAGACAAGTGTAACTATAGACTAACACAAGTGAAGATAGAACAAACATGTAAGAGAAACAACAAAAAGCAATGATAATAAATATATATATATATATATATAAAGACACTGCTATCAGTGTCAGTGTGCTTGGAGTCCACTCTGTGATAGCGAGGTTGTGTTTAGGCAATATCCACTTTTCATCAGTAGGTTGTATCTCAGATTAAACTGCAGCAGTCGTGTAATAAGACTTAATTATACAGAGGAAAGTAAAAATCATTTTGAATATGATTGACTTTGAATGTGTCTATGCTGAACTGAAACCTTGTTATGAACAATTTAAGGGTTAATTTAAAGGTTCTATCTACAACCATTAGCCCACGCTAGCATTGCCATGATATGCTCCACAGCTATGCTGGCAGTTAGCCAGGTAGCGATAGCAACATTTGCAGAACACATTCATATTATTGGTAAAAGCAAATTAGCAACATTATCATACTACTGTAGCTGATCACTAATGAAAACATATGTAACATTATGAACCATCAAGTTACTTCCACCTTGAGGTGAAAAAATGTCTCTGACTCAAGCTGGACTCCTTTAGCAGGATCAGGCTGAGAAGGAAATTCGGCCTTGGACTTATCCACTGGGACAATTCCCACAAATGACACTGACTGAGCTAAAAACTTTGCATATAAACTTAATTTCTCAGGATGGACCCAGACTGGTTTTTACAGATATTCATTGTCCCCACATTATGATTCTGAATGATTTTGGCTACCTGACCTTTTGTTTAGTTCCACTTATACACAAATATCAAAATCGAATAACCAAGCTCCACAGAGTGACTTAAGGGGATTTATACTCCCGTGTCAGATGGTTGGAACAGCTGTAAAAACTTTTCATTTCTGATGTGGTTGGACAGCACATCTTAAGAATCAGCTCTGAAAGATCAAAAACTGACACTTACTTCTAAGCATCTCTTGAATTCGATTGCCTCTTGTCAGTCACATCCCCACCCACCAACATTTAACTGAAACATCAAACAGAAATGTCACAGGACTATAAATGCCTTGTGAACCAGCAGCAATGCTGAGTCTGCATCACTCCCCTGTGGTGGAGAAACATAGAGCTGTCAGGTTGTGCAAAGAGCTTTGGCCTTTATCCTCCTCTAGTCTCAGCGCTTGTTCGCTTTAATCTGTCCTGCCGAACAAGCCCGGGTCAGAACACTTTCCTGCGAGACCAGGACTAATTCCTTCCCAGCCAACTGGGATTTGTAGTCAGCAATCCTCTGACATCACCTTGAGGAAAAAAAAGAGCCAACTCCCAGGCCTCCCTGCACTGCGTTACATGATAAGGTTAATGAGAAAGGCAGGGGAGCCCGGTCCCTGCACCGCTTCATCCTCTCTATCCACTGCTCCGTTCCCCCAGAGACGATATCAAGCTACTCGCTTTGAACTAGTTAAATCTGAACCATAATGACCCTACAAATGTCTTAACACAATCTGTGTCTCACCCCGAACGGATGCGTCTCTGTGTTTGGTTTTCCAACAGGAAAATGTGACAAATCAGCCGAGTGCTGCTGTCGCTGGTGTCCAGATGGGGGTGTCGTTGATGAGCAGAGGTGTGGGCCAAGCTGTTGTAACATGCCGCGTCAGTTAGCAGCTTTAAAGGCACAGGGAGGAGATGGTAATGATGGGGTGGTGTATGTGTGCGTGTGTTTGGGAAGGAGGGGGTTTGTTGGTGGCTGTGAAGAGTTCCCAGTGGAACTGATTATCCCCATTTTAACTTATGAGACTTGGGGGTGGGCAGGAAGCAGGGGTGGAGGTGGTGGGATTGTGCGGCTGTGAACAGCAGGCTAATTAATTACACAGTGGCTTGTGGGAATATTCTGCCTAAATGCCAGTCAGGTCCCTGTGAGGCAATACACTTAGCAACTCACGCACTGCACACACACAGCCACACACAGTCTGTAAAACACACATGCAAAGAGAGCAAAATTTTCTCCGTAGTTTTGTTTATGATTCTGCCATTTTGGAAATTTTGTAAAGATCACATCCTGTATCAGATCGATATATTTCAAGAGGAAGAGGTTTCTCTCTTTAAGGAGGAAGACACACCTAAACATACTGACATTGTTATGGGTGTGTAATGTTGGTTCTCACACAAAAAGAACAAATACTGAAAAACAGATGTGCTTTGCCAGTGCTACACACTCTGTTGTATAATGAATCATCACTGCTACAAATATACAATTACTGAAAACCTTTATTTTGCCTTTTTGCAGTGTTCAATACTGCTTCATGTTGCCTCAGCACCAGTGAACACAGCAACTGTGCGCAGCTCACTAGCGCGTGGTGAAGTTTTTGGCTGTTCAGTGCAGATCAGTCACAGCTGTTATTGTTGCTGGTGAACGCACCTTACAGGTGTTTTTCAGTCTGTAGTATGATCCCAGTTTTACTTGTCAGTCTTTTAAAAACTGGGTTTATTATTAATTTGTCTCTAAAGTTTGTCGCCGTGAACCTGCCAGGATATCACTGTGATGTTGGCCAAAACACACACACTCACAGGTGGCAACTCTGTGCACCAGAGCCTATTGTATCGCAAGGTCCTTTAAACTCTGTGTGTGATTTACATGTGCAGTCCAGGCTGTAAGTATTTGGACACTTTTGTTTTGGTTTTCAGGCTCTGAGTTTCAGCACATGCAATTTAAATTAAAGTGTAATGGAGTAATACTACATTAAAGTGCCAAGTCTCAGTTTTACATCAATGTAGAAAGAGCTGTGCGGGAGACGATGCCCAAGTCATAAGGGTTCAAAAGTAGTTGGACACTTGGCGACTAAATGCTTCTTGGGTGTATCCATATTAAAGGAGCCCAACATGCACCCTTATTCCCAAACTTTTTGTTTGAATTATAAACTGAGTAGTGGATCTTTTTTAAGGATTAGACAGGACTTAATGTCGCCAAGCCACTGAGCATGGGTGGGCAGGGCAGCATCCAAAAAAAAAAAGAAAGAGGTAAAGGACGTGTGGTACTTAATTGGAATCGGCCAGAGGACTGGGTTCTAAGTCAAAATTGAGGATTAAGGATAGGGTTAGGAAAACATCCCTCCAGTATTTTGTCACAGCAGGGATTCACATCTGGGTGAAGTCATGGTCCCTGTGCACAACTTTAAACTGTAATGAATGATGCCAGAGGGATGTTGAATTAACAAGCTTGAAGATCGAATCCCGTCCTATCCCAGCGAAGGGTTTAGATCAGGCAGTTTTGATTTTGTCACGAGGGGGATTGTTTTATACCAGCCAGCTTGTCATAGATAGAGGATATTAAACCTTTATGTGACAGTTGTAAACTAAGAAACATATGGAAAAGTCTGAGGCTGGTGAAAATGTCTGGTTTGGAAATACCTGAAAAAATGGCTATTTGGTTGGTTAAACTTTTCAGAAAGTTGATTAAAACATGCAAAAGTGTTTTCGATACCCTTGATAGCCCCATTCTATCATTCTAGTAATGCAGGATCAAGTGAAGAAGGACAAGAAGACCAAATAAGATGGCACATAAAAGAGAAAAATCCTGCAAACCAAAGAGTTTTCTGAACTGGGCCCAGACTCTCACAGTGTGCCAGACAACCGGATTGTCAATTGATTTATTTTGGGAGCGAGGGAGAAATGATCCATGTAGTGCTGGAATGGAAAAGGTTTGTGACAGAATCCATGATGGACAGCCAGCTCGATTATGAAAGTGAGACCACAATGTAAAACAGCATATATTTTCCAGCCAGTAATAAAAACAGAAATTAGTTAGTGCCATGCCTCCAACATATGTCATGTATGTGATGATTAAAAAATGTATACATATTAAGTTGTGGGTGTGGGCACGGGTAAAAATGAACTTAGCTGCCATGATTTATTTAATGTGAATGCCTATGTTAACCTTTCACCCTAGTGCGGCGGGCTGACAGTGACGGGCAGTCACTTTGAATATGTGGTCGGGTGATTACCAGGAAATCCGTTATCTTTGTGTCACTTTGCATCATACCAGTAAGTGGGAGCTAAGTGAACATGTGCTTTGCATATCTGAATGGGAAAGTACATTACACAAAACAGTATATAACCTCAGAGCACCCAACATACAAGCCCTGCTGAAATACAATCTGGAAGAGTTTTATAATGAGTGACTGTGTAGCCTGTGTGGTTAATTTACATTGTTTGTTGGGTCTGGCTTTGATTTAGAGATAATTGTGGGTAAAGGGTCAGTTCCGGTACCAAGCTTTGCAGGTTCAGGTTTGCAAAACTGGACTCATGGTTGGGTACAAAATAATGCCATATTTGAAGGAGGTTTGAAGTGAGACAGCCTAGTCGCAGCCTCTGAAGGATGTGGCCCTTGATTTGGGACACAGCTCCATGAGCCTTCATCATTCCTACAGCCGCTACAAGTTGCCTTCTAAAAACATAACTATGAGCTGTAACAAACTGCTTGCTCAGACGACCTGTGGGCTTGCTTTGTATTTGAGGACCGTCACATACAAACCCCTGGTGAGCCTCAGAAACAGCGAGGCCAGGGTGCAGTTTGCAGAAACACACAAAAAGAAACAGAGTGGTAATGATAGAGTGGTGGAACAAAGTTCATCATTCAGTGAGACAACGCAGAGAGGAGCTGTTTCTGGCAGAGTGGAGCTGTGAGTGGGCATGACATGACTGCTTTGTTGAACACTAAAGCCAGAAGCAGATGGAATAACTTCAAAGTGTTATAGTTGTTTTTTTTTTGTTTGTTTTACTATATGCCAACTTTTCACCTAAACAAACATTTAAAAACTTTTTTTTGCAATATTTTGTCTTTTCTGTTCAAATTCCAGGCAGCTCCACAAACTTAAACTGCTCATGAAAACAGGTGGACGGAGATATTCCTGATAACCAATATATCTGTATTAGTGGTTCCCAACCTTTTCAAATTCATGGCCCACTTGAAAACCTCAAAAATACTGGCGGCCCATGTCCGACCCCGTAACAATACAGAGGTCCCATATTTTACGCTTCTCCGGTGTTGATATGCATGAGAAGATATATGTGCGGTTTCAAGAACCAATAACCTTCCCAACGCAGTTTTACATCTCGTCTCTCAGGCTTCTCTCTGGAGCTCTGGTAGCAACTGGTCGGTGAGCTAATCAGAATAAAAATACAGCTAATTTCAGGTGAACACACAGAGAAACCAAATCCTGCCAGGTTGGATGGTGGGTCCAGGTGGGCTGGGCTAGAGGTATGGCTGAGAGCGGTGACTGCTTTATTGTGAAATCACAAAGTTACAGAAGTCCTGACAACTCGTTTTAAGACACAGTTTCTGAATACTGATACTTTCACAGTATTAATATGGAACCTAGACGTGCTTTTGTAATTAAAAAAAGACATAAACATCTCACTTTATACACAATGGGTCTTTTGTTTTGATGTTTTTAAAGAACACTTAGTTTTAAAACATTTAAAAACAGTATTTATGTTTATTTATTTATTTGTTTATTTATTTGAATTTAATCTTTTATTAAAGATTGTACTGTATTGCAGATGATTTGTCAGGCAACTTGCAATATCATGGCCCACCAGTGGACCCTGGCCCACAGGTTGGGAACGACTGGTCTATATTAGATTTAGCAGCTATTGTTTTGCAAGGTACATATGACACATTAATGATAAAACAAAAAAAGTTTGAAATATTGTAGGAACTTCCCTGTTTGTGAAGGACTCTCCTAACTACTATAACTCATCATTAAGTTAAGCTAGCACAATTTGTGTTAAGTGCTATGGGAAGACAATAATTCAGACGTCATGAAGGAAAACCTCTCTTCCTGCTCCTGCTGTGAGGGGATTTCAGGGAGGATGTTGCTACTTAATCACTGAATGGAATTATGTATGAGGGCAGCTTTGCGGGTTCTTCATCGTCTGAGACAATGCGTGCATGTCAGCTGCTTTATTATAGATGCTGCCAGTGTTCGAAGATATTTTGAAGAGCTTGTGTAAATTTTTTGTTTCGATGAGATGAGTCATTTGCAATATGAAAAACTAATTATAACTGTAATTCTGGGGTATGTGTTGATTGCCGCATCACACTTTCTCTCTTCTCCGCCCACAGCTAGGCCCACAACAAGCTGTCCTGTGGTATCAGACGACCCCGGGCTGTAGGCGGCTGTTTGTGTGTGGATGTTTGTTTCTATTGCTAGCCCACATGTCTGGAGGGTCTTCATAATCATAAGTAGCCTCACCTCCACTAGAACCCCCAGTGCATGGTCTCCTCAGCTTCAGCAGAGTGATGAGTGTTTGTTCAATACACATTAATGTCATTTGTATCCTCCTCCACTCCTCACAGAGGGGCCGCCTGCTGTGACCCAACACAGCAGGCTAATGTTAATGGTGTGTGTGTGCGTGTCTCTGTGGGTCTAGACATGGAAAATTACAGTATCTGTATCCTTGTGGTAGTGTGTCTTTAGCATGCACATGTTAACAGCAGGTATCATTATGTGTGTTTCAGTGTGCAAAATCTGAGCACATACATGTTAACTGAACGTGTTTGTGTGTGTGTATTTGTAGTACAATTCTTGTGTGTGCATGCGTGTGTGTCCTCGTACATACAGTCTGCTGCTCAGTCCATATCAGACAGGGGAAAATGAAATGAAATGAAAGTCCAGGGCAGCAAAATGGCAGAGCTCCGCAGAGAGAAGTCCGGCACGGGTTCGGCACAGATTTCCACCATATGTTGCCGCGGGCTTTGTCTGGTTAGACTGCGGAGACCGTACACAAGCCTCTCTGCTGCTTTCCCCATCACCACTGATGCTTGTGTTTGTGTGTGTGCAGGGGCACAATTATTAAAGCTCTTTTTATTTTCTCTTTTTAATCTTCAGTTTGTCTATAATCTAACAACATTCATTTGTTCTGCAAGTCATGTACTACCCACAGTCAGCCAGCAGAGCGTAAACAAGGTGGAGCACTGCTTTGGAGAGCTGTAATGAAGATGCAAACACTCTGTAGTGAAACAGGATTTGATAGATCTCATGTTGTTTTTATGAAGAAAGTGTCTGAGTTTTCTGAATCGTTTTTCATACATTTCACAATATTCTAATGCTGTAAGTTTTCTGTTCACATAAAACGGACACAGTACAATTGAAAATTGTCGCAGTATATAAGTTGTTTATAGGCCTTAAAGATCCCATGAACTGTTTCCTTAAAAAGTTTCACTTGTGAGCTCATGCCACAGAACTATAAATTCTAAAATCATCACAAAAGTTTTGAATAAATACCCCTTTAGTCTGTCCTGTCAAATCACCATACCTGTCTCTCAACTGGATTACTCTTCAAAGCGATCCCTTAATGTCTTATGTCCCCTTCCAACGACCTGTTTTATCACATCTAAGAAATTAAGATGCCATTTCAGGGAACATTTAAGGGGCAGGGCATTTGTACAAATGACAACAGTTTCCTACATAAACCCACGCACTGACATGATCTTGGCAGTTGCATTGTGTATCTTCACTACCTGTTTTATGATGTGGTACAAATGCAAAGTACGAGCATTAACAGCATAGCATAGAGCTGAATAATGAAGTGTCAGACTTAGAAAACCTCTGATCTAACCAAATTATAATCCATAAGAATCATTGTTCTATTGAAGACATTCAGAGATACAGTATCAACTCAACTCCATTCAGGCAACCTAGGAAAACAATTAAAACATCAACCATTCATACATGCATACATCCACCTCAGTATCTTCAAAGTCCCTGAGAGGAATGAATATTGTGTACTGTGTGAACAGGTAACCCTACAAGAGTGGTGATGGTTCATGTGGTAGGTGAGCTGCTGCACAGCTCTGCACAGAAATCCTGGCAGTGTAGGTGAGGCCTCGCAGTCTTTAGTGGAAAAAATAACGTAAGAGAAACTACTCTCCCATTCTCTCTTCACCTTTCATGGGAAAAAGGCTTCTTTTGCCAACAGTTTACTGTAGAATTCATCATCCAGACTGGCTATGCCAAAGACAGAAGGACTGAAGGAAGGTGAAGGTTCTTTATTTCCATTTGATCTCTCTCGAGCTGGATCTCCACCACAGAAGGTCTTTGATATCCTCCAAGAGGATGTCTCAGAGGAAGCCTTTTATGATAAGCCAAACTGGGTCGACCCTGAGAGCGATGCATGTAACTCGCCGCTAAGCCAGCCAGCATGCTCATTTTCACGCCTTTTTTTCCAACTAGGTTGGGGTTTCCTTTTTGTCTCTGTGTTCGAGTCCATTTCCACACTTTGTACACTTTGTTCTCTGTGTAGAATATGGCAGTGTCCTAGGAAATATTCCTGCAGTGTAGGCCAAGAAGTCTCAAGGCTTTTCGAAAAGAGCTTCTCAAAAGTTTTCAGCGAGTCACACTGAGGCATTTGCAGGAACTTATTTGTAGTGTGAAATGTATGTGAAGTCTTACATTCAGAGTATTCATATGGGAAAATGGGGAGAAACGGGTGAGTGTTATAGTAGTGGTAGTAGAAAATAGTTACAGGTCCTATATTTGTGCAAAGTGAGATTTTCATGTCTTCTTTCATTATAAAGCAGGTCTAGGTTCTATATTAATACTGTGAAGGTATCAAAGCGCTCAGTCCACAGAGAAATGCACACAGCCTGTATTCAGAAACTGAGCTTTATAATGAGCCGTCAGGACTTCTGTAACTTTGTGATGTCACAGCAAAGCAGTCACCGCCCTCAGCCATGTCCCAAGCCCCGCCCACCTGGACCCAGTGTTTGGCTCAATTTGGCTGAGGTGGCTCAATGAGATCCTTTCTATTGCTAAGATGGGACAGATTTGTTATTATTTTTATACTGATTAGCTCACCAACCAGTTGGTACTAGAGAGAAGACTAGTCTCGTAAAAAGGGGGGCGGTAGCACAGCCCAGCCCACATGACACAGATTCAGGAAATTATTCTAAGTGTGCCGTGTCTGTCTTCTACTGTCTTTGCACAAGAGCCTCTTAAAGGTCTTTTCCCTCTAGTGCCACAGACAGCTCAATCCTGGCTATTGCAAACTGAAGATGGTACAGCCAGAAAAGTTCCCTGAAAACGTCTGCATACTCTACCTTTCAAACTCTACACTGCAGTGTCTGTCTGGACACCTGCCTTGTTTAGATAAGATTGAACTCAGAGATTTCAAAGAGGGGATGTTCAATTCAATGGAGTGTGAAATACACAATGTCAAGATCTATCTGGTGGTTTTCTGGTCTACAGGGGAAGACGGAGGGGGGAGGGGAGCACACAGCAGTCGCAACACAGACGATGTCCAAGCATGCAGAGGCAGTGGCGCAGGAAGGGGACTGGTACCAGTATGTGGCTTTGATCAGTGCCACTGCCACCATATGGCAGAGTGATGTGCAAATGTCCGCCTGTTTGTTGCCCAAGAGCACAGCATAATAACACTGTGCTACCTAAATTAGCTCCATGTCAGACATCTGACACCTTTCAAATACATGAAGTACATTCATCTTGTGCTACCTCAGACATTATTATGTCTCCATACATGGAGATTTCACATTTTAATTGAAACAGAAGAGAAAACCTAATAAAATAAAATTAATACCACTGCAAAAATACAAGCGCAGAATTAAATATGGAATCTTAAACATTCGATCTCTGAAGCTGTATTAATAAACAATCCCGTAGATAAATGTAATATATATATATTATATGTGTGTGTTTGTGTGTGTGTGTGTGTGTGTGTGTGTTCCATATATGAAATATAAAATAAATATAATATGTAAAACATTATATATTGAACCTATTAGACAATGAAACAATTACATATATTGACATATGTCTAGCTCATACAAATATGTATGTTTATGTATGTATGATATTGTAGACATACGGTATATTACATAAATATATATACATCCCAAAGACTGTTAATATATGTTGATATCATATACCGTGACAAAAGTCTGCGACTACTTTCGCAGAATGGGAAGATTAATTAAGTCAAATTAATGAGAAATTAATAAGAAACACATATATAAGCATGTAGAAGTTGTTTTAATAAACTTGCATATATAAATTAAATAGTCACAACATAACAACATAATTAAAAAAGTATTGATATTTGTAATATATGTACATATACAAATTTTACTATGGATGTTTCATGTGTGCTATAAACAAATATTTCCGTACATTCAGAGGCTGTACAGTATATATGTGATAATGTTGATAATAGGGACATATACAGTATGTCATATATGTAATATAAGATTATCATACTGATTTATTTTGTCTGTGTCATCATGTTCATTAGGCTAAATTAATCCACTCTCTCCAGTCATATTAATACTCACATTCCCAGAGGCACCAGTCGAGGAGGTGGAGCTGCAGCCATTTTCGACTCAAGCCTATTAATCAACCCGAAACCTAAACTTAATTATGATTCCTTCAAAAGCCTTTTTCTTTCTTTCACATCCGACCTGAAAAACACAACAGCCAACTCTTATTTGTTGTAGAGTGTAAATGAACCCACTCACTGTTTTAACCACACCTTCTACCTTCATGTCTTCACAAGATGTATGTCTGATAGAGCTGTAGCTAAATGTAAGGAAGTGATGCCATCAGTACTTAATCTAATACCATGCATATACAATATAACAGGGGACTCCTATGCTAACTTTAGCCCC